>NC_143049.1:39112500-39270000 GCF_057628025.1 Oncorhynchus mykiss | reverse complement strand
TTACAATGCTGCTAAACCAGACTTGATTAAATGGGACGGGAGGATATGCTTGTTTTAAAAAAAAATCTAATTAAATTAAATGGTGGGGGTGGGGGGGGACCAAAAAATAGGCACATCTCTCCTTCCATGGGCACTGTGAGTCATAGCTGGATAGGCTTCTCAAAATCAAAACCGTCATCAACCGGGTTACAGGAAATAGCTGATTTTCCTGGGTCTGAAAACGTTCCATTAGCGCTTCATGAAGTGGACACTTTTGCACTTGTTTTGAAGGAAACACGTGGTGGACTCTATGTTAATTTTTTTTTAATTATCTAGTTTTTTTTCTTGTTCTTCCCACCTAGAAGTCATATTCCTGTTTATTTCCAGTGAGACTTTATTACGGGTGCCAACTGTTTTGCCTACTTGAAGGACACTCGCTTAGATGCACATGAAAACATTAAATGTTAGAACATCGTGCAGATAGAATATATATATATATATTAAAAAATTTACATAAAAATGGGTTAATCTTTCCTTTAAAAGGACACACAACAAATGTTTCCAGCCCTCCCGCCTCAGCCCAAGCGAGCTGATGCTAGACAGGTACATTGTCTAACGGCGTTAGGGGTTGGAAGATGCCAGTGCGCCAGTTTATACATGATGAAATGGAAAACTAACGTGCGTTTTTAACACCAGCCGGAAACAGAGCCCTCGGTCTCACTTTATGTCTCATTCCTTTCTTACTGCTTTTGTGTCGGAGTTGAATTGGTTTCTTTGGAATGACTGAACAGGTCCTTTCCCTCTCCGAGGACCACAAGTCCTGCAGTCCGAACTGCACTCAAACTCACACAGAACTAATACAAGTCACGTTATGCGATTAACTTCGCCTGAAAGGTTTTTTTTATTTTTTTTATTTTTATTTTTTTTACATTTTTAAAATCTCTTTCCCCTCTAGAAGATACCCCCCCCCCAAAAAAAAGCCCTAAAATTTTTAAATACAAGTCACGTTATGAGATAACTTCACTGAAAGGTTTTTTAAAAAAAAAAAAATAATAATAATAAAAAATAATGATCTTTCTCCCCTCTAGAAGATGCCCCATAAAAAACCCAAAGTCTCCTGCTCCGTCTGTATATTGTCCCGAGTTACTGAGCTACTGGTTGTGAAGAAGAAAAAGAAAAGAGAATCATGCTGAACCAAAGGCCTCTTTGTGAGCTGCATTACTGCATACCTCTAAGACTCATATATTCCAGATGTGTTGAATTGGCCAGGAATTGCCTCCCCCATCCCTGCCTCTTCTCCCCTTTTCCCTCTATCCCTCCCTCCACCAACCCCCATTTCCTTCCAAACCACCTCCTCACAGAAGCGCTAAAAAAAAAAAAAAAAAGATATATATAAATAAAAATATCCCAAAACCCTTTAGCAGCACTATATAAGTATCTTTAAAAAAAAGAATAATAATTTAAAAAAACATTGCATCCTTCAGAGGTGGTGGTAGAATGCGACGTGTGACTAGATTGAGACATATTTCCTTCCGCACCACAATGCCAATTATAAACCATATTCTATATAATGACAAAGGGACAGAAACTCCTACTGAAGGAAAGGGGATTTGACTACAGTTGAATGTTACCAGTCCCAGTCACTCGTAGGCACATTGTCTTAGAAGTAAACTAACAATCATCTTCAAATATGAATGACAGTCCTCTGCTGTCTGTCTACTGTCAGGGCCCGGTGATATACATGACAGTCCTCTGCTGCCTGTCTGCTGTCAGGGCCCTGTGATATACATGACAGTCCTCTGCTGTCTGTCTACTGTCAGGGCCCTGTGATATACATGACAGTCCTCTGCTGTCTGTCTACTGTCAGGGCCCGGTGATATACATGACAGTCCTCTGCTGTCTGTCTACTGTCAGGGCCCTGTGATATACATGACAGTCCTCTGCTGTCTGTCTACTGTCAGGGCCCTGTGATATACATGACAGTCCTCTGCTGTCTGTCTACTGTCAGGGCCCTGTGATATACATGACAGTCCTCTGCTGTCTGTCTACTGTCAGGGCCCGGTGATATACATGACAGTCCTCTGCTGCCTGTCTACTGTCAGGGCCCTGTGATATACATGACAGTCCTCTGCTGTCTGTCTACTGTCAGGGCCCTGTGATATACATGACAGTCCTCTGCTGTCTGTCTACTGTCAGGGCCCGGTGATATACATGACAGTCCTCTGCTGTCTGTCTACTGTCAGGGCCCTGTGATATACATGACAGTCCTCTGCTGCCTGTCTACTGTCAGGGCCCTGTGATATACATGACAGTCCTCTGCTGTCTGTCTACTGTCAGGGCCCGGTGATATACATGACAGTCCTCTGCTGTCTGTCTACTTTCAGGGCCCTGTGATATACATGACAGTCCTCTGCTGCCTGTCTACTGTCAGGGCCCTGTGATATACATGACAGTCCTCTGCTGCCTGTCTACTGTCAGGGCCCGGTGATATACATGACAGTCCTCTGCTGGCGTTCTACTGTCAGGGCCCTGTGATATACATGACAGTCCTCTGCTGCCTGTCTACTGTCAGGGCCCTGTGATATACATGACAGTCCTCTGCTGTCTGTCTACTGTCAGGGCCCTGTGATATACATGACAGTCCTCTGCTGCCTGTCTACTGTCAGGGCCCTGTGATATACATGACAGTCCTCTGCTGCCTGTCTACTGTCAGGGCCCTGTGATATACATGACAGTCCTCTGCTGTCTGTCTACTGTCAGGGCCCGGTGATATACATGACAGTCCTCTGCTGTCTGTCTACTGTCAGGGCCCTGTGATATACATGACAGTCCTCTGCTGCCTGTCTACTGTCAGGGCCCTGTGATATACATGACAGTCCTCTGCTGTCTGTCTACTGTCAGGGCCCTGTGATATACATGACAGTCCTCTGCTGCCTGTCTGCTGTCAGGGCCCTGTGATATACATGACAGTCCTCTGCTGCCTGTCTACTGTCAGGGCCCTGTGATATACATGACAGTCCTCTGCTGTCTGTCTACTGTCAGGGCCCTGTGATATACATGACAGTCCTCTGCTGCCTGTCTGCTGTCAGGGCCCTGTGATATACATGACAGTCCTCTGCTGTCTGTCTACTGTCAGGGCCCTGTGATATACATGACAGTCCTCTGCTGCCTGTCTACTGTCAGGGCCCTGTGATATACATGACAGTCCTCTGCTGCCTGTCTACTGTCAGGGCCCGGTGATATACATGACAGTCCTCTGCTGGCGGTCTACTGTCAGGGCCCTGTGATATACATGACAGTCCTCTGCTGCCTGTCTACTGTCAGGGCCCTGTGATATACATGACAGTCCTCTGCTGTCTGTCTACTGTCAGGGCCCTGTGATATACATGACAGTCCTCTGCTGCCTGTCTACTGTCAGGGCCCTGTGATATACATGACAGTCCTCTGCTGCCTGTCTACTGTCAAATGTTGATCCAAGATCGCATAGCAGTTCAGACGTCTTTTGTCCTCGTCTTGTCGTGTCCTGTATATATATATATTTACAACTTTTTTCACATACATTTTATTTTTATTTTCCATCAACTCATCTTCTAAACACTCTCCTGCAACCAGCCTCACCAATTTATATTCATAAAAAAGTATTATTTACCTCAGATCTGCAATCCTTCAGGAAGCTAGCCAGAAACTCCAGGAGGCTGGCCAGAAACTAGCCAGAAGCTAGCCAGGAGCTAGCCCAGAAGCTAATCAGAAGCTAACCACGGTTTGTGGTCATCGGCTGTCCTTTAGTTCGAAAATCTATCGAAAATCTATCGCCAGTTTTGTACGGCGCAGCGCGGCTCGGAACGGAACATACCGGACCAATTTTTCTCTCCATGTCCCTGGATTTCAACTGCTCTCTGGACATTCATACCCGGATCTCACAGCTAGCTAGCTGCTATCCGTGTGACAGTCGGCTTTCGTCGATTCCGGAGCAAACATCGATTGTTCCGGTGCTAGCCAGCTCCGTCAATCACGCCTGAGTTCCATCATTCACTCCTGGGCTGCAGTCACCTATCCGGACCCGTTTCACTGCCTACGCGGAGCCCCACTGGGCCTTCACAACCGGACTGCCGACGTTATCTACCTGAAGGAGATCCGGCTGGCTCCTCTGTCGCGACGTTACCGGAACGCCCATCTGCGGCCCGCTAACCGTTAGCTGTCTTTCCGGCTGCTATCTGAATAGACAATCGGACAATTTATTTATTTGAATTATTATGTTTTCTTCTCGGGCCTCTATAACTATATCTATTGTTCTTATTTTTGTTGTTGTGTGATTTGGATTAATCCCCTCTACCACACGGAACCCCACTAATCTACTGACCGAACGCAAGAGGTGGCTAACAACAGACTCCATCCTATGCTAGCTTGCTACCGGTTGGCTTGGCTAGCTGTCTAAATCGCCGTGACCCTAAACCAACCTCTCCACTCACTGGACCCTTTTGATCACTCGACTAAGCATGCCTCTCCTTAATGTCAATATGTCTTGTCCATTGCTGTTCTGGTTAGTGTTTATTGGCTTATTTCACTGTAGAGCCTCTAGTCCTGCTCACTATACCTTATCCAACCTATTAGTTCCACCACCCACACATGCAATGACATCTCCTGGTTTCAATGATGTTTCTAGAGACAATATCTCTCTCTTCATCACTCAATACCTAGGTTTACCTCCACTGTATTCACATCCTACCTTACCTTTGTCTGTACATTATACCTTGATGCTATTTTATCGCCCCCAGAAACCTCCTTTTACTCTCTGTTCCAGACGTTCTAGACGACCAATTCTTATTGCTTTTAGTCGCACCCTTATTCTACTCCTCCTATGTTCCTCTGGCGATGTAGAGGTGAATCCAGGCCCTGCAGTGCCTAGCTCCACTCCTATTCCCCAGGCGCTCTCTTTTGACGACTTCTGTAACCGTAATAGCCTTGGTTTCATGCATGTTAACATTAGAAGCCTCCTCCCTAAGTTTGTTCTATTCACTGCTTTAGCACACTCTGCCAACCCGGATGTTCTAGCTGTGTCTGAATCCTGGCTTAGGAAGACCACCAAAAATTCAGACATTT
The DNA here is from genome assembly GCF_057628025.1 of Oncorhynchus mykiss. Taxonomy (NCBI): domain Eukaryota; kingdom Metazoa; phylum Chordata; class Actinopteri; order Salmoniformes; family Salmonidae; genus Oncorhynchus; species Oncorhynchus mykiss. The sequence continues at coordinate 39,264,921 of NC_143049.1, read as the reverse complement.
TAATTCCAAACTACAACATTTTCAGACAAGATAGAACTGCCAAAGGGGGCGGTGTTGCAATTTACTGCAAAGATAGCCTGCAGAGTTCTGTCCTACTATCCAGGTCTGTACCCAAACAATTTGAACTTCTACTTTTAAAAATCCACCTTTCTAAAAACAAGTCTCTCACCGTTGCCGCCTGCTATAGACCACCCTCTGCCCCCAGCTGTGCTCTGGACACCATATGTGAACTGATTGCCCCCCATCTATCTTCAGAGCTCGTGCTGCTAGGCGACCTAAACTGGAACATGCTTAACACCCCAGCCATCCTACAATCTAAACTTGATGCCCTCAATCTCACACAAATTATCAATGAACCTACCAGGTACCTCCCCAAAGCCTTAAACACGGGCACCCTCATAGATATCATCCTAACCAACTTCCCCTCTAAATACACCTCTGCTGTCTTCAACCAAGATCTCAGCGATCACTGCCTCATTGCCTGCATCCGTAATGGGTCAGCGGTCAAACGACCTCCTCTCATCACTGTAAAACGCTCCCTGAAACACTTCAGCGAGCAGGCCTTTCTAATCGACCTGGCCAGGGTATCCTGGAAGGATATTGACCTCATCCCGTCAGTAGAGGATGCCTGGATATTTTTTAAAAATGCCTTCCTAACCATCTTAAATAAACATGCCCCATTCAAGAAATTTAGAACCAGGAACAGATATAGCCCTTGGTTCTCCCCAGACCTGACTGCCCTTAATCAACACAAAAACGTCCTATGGCGTTCTGCATTAGCATCGAACAGCCCCCGTGATATGCAGCTGTTCAGGGAAGCTAGAAACCATTATACACAGGCAGTTAGAAAAGCCAAGGCTAGCTTTTTCAAGCAGAAATTTGCTTCTTGCAACACTAACTCAAAAAAGTTCTGGGACACTGTAAAGTCCATGGAGAATAAGAACACCTCCTCCCAGCTGCCCACTGCACTGAAGATAGGAAACACTGTCACCACTGATAAATCCACCATAATTGAAAATTTCAATAAGCATTTTTCTACTGCTGGCCATGCTTTCCACCTGGCTACTCCTACCCCTGTCAACAGCACTGCACCCCCAACAGCAACTCGCCCAAGCCTTCCCCATTTCTCCTTCTCCCAAATCCATTCAGCTGATGTTCTGAAAGAGCTGCAAAATCTGGACCCCTACAAATCAGCCGGGCTAGACAATCTGGACCCTTTCTTTCTAAAATTATCTGCCGAAATTGTTGCCACCCCTATTACTAGCCTGTTCAACCTCTCTTTCGTGTCGTCTGAGATTCCCAAAGATTGGAAAGCAGCTGCGGTCATCCCCCTCTTCAAAGGGGGGGACACTCTTGACCCAAACTGCTACAGACCTATATCTATCCTACCATGCCTTTCTAAGGTCTTCGAAAGCCAAGTCAACAAACAGATTACCGACCATTTTGAATCTCACCATACCTTCTCTGCTATGCAATCTGGTTTCAGAGCTGGTCATGGGTGCACCTCAGCCACGCTCAAGGTCCTAAACGATATCTTAACCGCCATCGATAAGAAACATTACTGTGCAGCCGTATTCATTGATCTGGCCAAGGCTTTCGACTCTGTCAATCACCACATCCTCATCGGCAGACTCAACAGCCTTGGTTTCTCAAATGATTGCCTCGCCTGGTTCACCAACTACTTCTCTGATAGAGTTCAGTGTGTCAAATCTGAGGGTCTGTTGTCCGGACCTCTGGCAGTCTCTATGGGGGTGCCACAGGGTTCAATTCTTGGACCGACTCTCTTCTCTGTATACATCAATGAGGTCGCTCTTGCTGCTGGTGAGTCTCTGATCCACCTCTACGCAGACGACACCATTCTGTATACTTCCGGCCCTTCTTTGGACACTGTGTTAACAACCCTCCAGGCAAGCTTCAATGCCATACAACTCTCCTTCCGTGGCCTCCAACTGCTCTTAAATACAAGTAAAACTAAATGCATGCTCTTCAACCGATCACTACCTGCACCTACCCGCCTGTCCAACATCACTACTCTGGACGGCTCTGACTTAGAATACGTGGACAACTACAAATACTTAGGTGTCTGGTTAGACTGTAAACTCTCCTTCCAGACCCATATCAAACATCTCCAATCCAAAGTTAAATCTAGAATTGGCTTCCTATTTCGCAACAAAGCATCCTTCACTCATGCTGCCAAACATACCCTTGTAAAACTGACCATCCTACCAATCCTCGACTTTGGCGATGTAATTTACAAAATAGCCTCCAATACCCTACTCAACAAACTGGATGCAGTCTATCACAGTGCAATCCGTTTTGTCACCAAAGCCCCATACACTACCCACCATTGCGACCTGTACGCTCTCGTTGGCTGGCCCTCGCTTCATACTCGTCGCCAAACCCACTGGCTCCATGTCATCTACAAGACCCTGCTAGGTAAAGTCCCCCCTTATCTCAGCTCGCTGGTCACCATAGCATCTCCCACCTGTAGCACACGCTCCAGCAGGTATATCTCTCTAGTCACCCCCAAAACCAATTCTTTCTTTGGCCGCCTCTCTTTCCAGTTCTCTGCTGCCAATGACTGGAACGAACTACAAAAATCTCTGAAACTGGAAACACTTATCTCCCTCACTAGCTTTAAGCACCAACTGTCAGAGCAGCTCACAGATTACTGCACCTGTACATAGCCCACATATAATTTAGCCCTATCAACTACCTCTTTCCCAACTGTATTTAATTTATTTATTTATTTTGCTCCTTTGCACCCCATTATTTTTATTTCTACTTTGCACATTCTTCCATTGCAAAACTACCATTCCAGTGTTTTACTTGCTATATTGTATTTACCTTGCTACCAAGGCCTTTTTTTGCCTTTACCTCCCTTCTCACCTCATTTGCTCACATTGTATATAGACTTGTTTATACTTTATTATTGACTGTATGTTTGTTTTACTCCATGTGTAACTCTGTGTTGTTGTATCTGTCGAACTGCTTTGCTTTATCTTGGCCAGGTCGCAATTGTAAATGAGAACTTGTTCTCAACTTGCCTACCTGGTTAAATAAAGGTAAAATAAAAAAAAAAAAATAAAAATATACTTTCGGTCTGTTTCCCAAATGGCAGCCTACTCCCTATATCATAGGGCCCTACAGTCTGTGGTCAAAAGTTGTGCACTACTGTGTGGTAGGGGTTAGGGTGCCATTTGGGAAGCAGGCCAACTGTCTGTCATGTTAACAGGCCTGAGACACTGATGAGGGAGAGCTGAGGAGCACATTTCTCCCCCAGGCTGAACGAACGAAGGAACCGAACGGAGTATTGTGCAGACACACGTGACCACATCTGGTAGAGACATTTGAGACAAGCAGTTTTTTAAAACAGCAGCACTACAGCTCTCAAACTATAACCCAGAACAGAACAGAACAAACAAAACATTCACTCTGTCTTTTGGGTTGGTTATTTTCACACTTTCAGTGTTAAAATGCTATTTGGATAAAGCCATAAAGGAAAAGTATCCCTTTAGGTTGAACCTAAACGAATGAAGCACATTCTGGAAGCATCTATAATCCAGACTCTTTCCACTATGTTTTCCTACCCAAAGAGTGACACTCAAATTTTGCTTGCCTTTCATGATTCACTTTTTAATTTCTGCCTTTTGCCTTATTAAGGCTCTGTGGCTTTTGGGGGCTCTTTTGGGTTGGTGTACCTAACATCGTGAGATGTAGGCTATAATCTTTCTCTGTGCTGTTTCTTGTCACCATCTATACAGAGTTGGCAGCATAAGTGACAATTACAGATCCCTGGAAAGCCTGTAAATGTTTGCTAGTCACATTATGCAATTCTGGTCTGTTTAAACATCACACACAGAGGAGAAGGAGGAGGAAGAGGAGGAGGAGGAGGAATAGGAGGAGGAGGAGGAAGAGGAGGAGGAGGAGGAGGAGGGGGAGTAGGAGGAAGAGGAGGAGGAGTAGGAAGAGGAAGAGGAGGAAGAGGAGGAGGAGGAGGAGAAGGAGAAGGAGTAGGAGGAGGAGGAGGAGGAGGAGGAGTAGAAAGAGGAAGAGGAGGAAGAGGAGGAGGAGGAAGAGGAAGAGGAGGAAGAGGAGTAGGAGGAGGAGGAGGAGGAGGAGGAGGAGGAGGAGGAGGAGGAGGAGGATAGATGAGCCATGCCCGTGTGGGTGTGAGGTATTCCATTATAGATGGGTATCTAGTTTAACAGGCTATATCTGGAATAATGTCCCCTAATAATCTAATTGTTAGTTATCTGCAATGTATTCAAAGGGAGGATAAGGGTGAGAAGAGGAGGGTGAAGGGTGGGAAGAAGAAGGTGGAGGTTGGGGGGAGGGTTTGGTTGCACAGGACATTCCAACCACAGGAACTGTCCAGACAGACGGCATATCATCCTGGGTAGAGGAAGTTGTGGTGACCAATTCAGAGATATCAGCTGACATCACAGACGGACACACCCCATGTCACCCAAGACGGAACCTTACATGGACAGAAACCTCTTTAGAATTACAGCTAGACTGTAAAATGTAAGATACTGGTTCTGTAGTCAATCAATATCTTGATTAGTTGATGTATATCAACCTAGGCTACTGTAATACGTGCCGGAATAAAAATCAACAAAGGAAAACCCATTGTAAGTTAAAATGGCTAAAGACACAATGATGAACCCATAGATTCATGGCACCCTTTGGTGTCCTAGGAATACGTTCCACTCCTCACCGTAATAATTTAGGCATGGTTCGGCTATTGATATTGACTAGCTGCCTTAGCTCATAATATCAAAGTCAACTTAACAGAATCAACACATATATAACAGCAGGGGCTAACCAATATTCATTTCATAATATCTACAATCAAGGGAAATAAGCAATTATCCTGACCCAGACATACTGTAGGCTAGTTTAAGGGGGGGGGGGGGGGGGGGGTAGACACAGATGAGAGAACTCTTTCCACCAACGGCCCTTATTGGGCTTAGTGGTGACCAGGGAGGAGTGGAGACTCATTGGGCTTAGTGGTAACCAGGGTAGAGTAGATACTTATTGGACTTAGTGGTAACCAGGGTAGTGTGGAGAGTTATTGGGCTTAGTAGTAACCAGGGAAGAGTGGAGAGTTATTGGGCTTAGTAGTAACCAGGGAAGAGTGGAGACTCATTGGGCTTAGTGGTAACCAGGGAGGAGTGGATAGTTATTGGGCTTAGTGGTAACCAGGGCAGAGTGGAGAGTTATTGGGCTTAGTGGTAACCAGGGAAGAGTGGAGAGTTATTGGGCTTAGTAGTAACCAGGGAAGAGTGGAGAGTTATTGGGCTTAGTAGTAACCAGGGAAGAGTGGAGACTCATTGGGCTTAGTGGTAACCAGGGAGGAGTGGAGAGTTATTGGGCTTAGTAGTAACCAGGGTAGAGTGGAGAGTTATTGGGCTTAGTAGTAACCAGGGTAGAGTGGAGAGTTATTGGGCTTAGTAGTAACCAGGGTAGAGTGGAGAGTTATTGGGCTTAGAGGTAACCAGGGAAGAGTGGAGACTCATTGGGCTTAGTGGTAACCAGGGTAGAGTGGAGAGTTATTGGGCTTAGTGGTAACCAGGGCAGAATGGAGACTCATTGGGCTTAGTGGTAACCAGGGCAGAGTGGAGAGTTATTGGGCTTAGTGGTAACCAGGGTAGAGTGGAGAGTTATTGGGCTTAGCTTTAACCAGGGCAGAGTGGAGACTCATTGGGCTTAGTGGTAACCAGGGAAGAGTGGAGAGTTATTGGGCTTAGTGGTAACCAGGGAAGAGGGGAGAGTTATTGGGCTTAGCTTTAACCAGGGCAGAGTGGAGACTCATTGGGCTTAGTGGTAACCAGGGAAGAGTGGAGAGTTATTGGGCTTAGCGGTAACCAGGGTAGAGTGGAGAATTATTGGGCTTAGTGGTTACCAGGTAGAGTGGAGAGTTATTGGGCTTAGTGGTAACCAGGGTAGAGTGGAGACTCATTGGGCTTAGTGGTAACCAGGGTAGAGCGGAGAGTTATTGGGCTTAGTGGTAACCAGGGCAGAGTGGAGACTCATTGGGCTTAGTGGTAACCAGGGAAGAGTGGAGACTCATTGGGCTTAGTGGTAACCAGGGTAGAGCGGAGAGTTATTGGGCTTAGTGGTAACCAGGGCAGAGTGGAGACTCATTGGGCTTAGTGGTAACCAGGGTAGAGTGGAGACTCATTGGGCTTAGTGGTAACCAGGGTAGAGTGGAGAAACGGTGTTTTCTACTTCTGGCCTCTATATGTACTTCATTCCTACAATTGAGAGCATCGAACCATAAGCGACAGTACTACCTATACGCAGTAGCATATTCTCCCATGGTACAACAGTGCCTCATACCGTTTGTGTGAATGTCTATGAATCACTTTAAAATATCCTGAAACCATATAGGAAAATGCCTCCAAAATTAGGCAAATTGAGTGAATTGCTTGCCATGCAGTATGCTAAATACACATCGAGGATGTCACGAGAATATAGCATATCATTGACAGATAGTTTGGAAGATAGTGACGTTTAAATGTATAAAAAAATCGTATTGGCAAGATAAAATAGGTGAAATCAATTGATACATTTCAAAACCAGCATATAGTTCCAGTTAATGATTAATGTGTGGAAAGGTATGTTATAACACATCTGTCTCAGTTTGAAACCACCGAGCGCCTACGGCTGATGTGCAGTCTACCAAACTCTACACACTCATGCGTAAAAGTCAGAGCCGTCCGTATTACGCGGTTCTTTTGGGAAGGTGAGAAAGTCGAATCAATACTCTAACGTTAACCGTATCAATACTCTGACGTTAACCTATGAAAAGCTATGCAGTGGCTATAGGATTCTCTAGCCGAGGTGTGAGATTGCTACCCTACGGAATTCCTCTCTCGATAGCTGTGTCCACATTACAGCGGACCACCGGGACAAACAAAGCCTATTTGTCTGGCTAAACCATTTAAAACATTCGCATGAGAGCGGCATGGGGACAGTTTGACGGGTAATACCTCCACAACAGAATGCCACGTACGAGCCGCTATTTTGGGGTATCACGCAAAGAGCGGAGCGATAGAATCTGGAGGACCGTTCGAGCGCACCTGTACGCGTCTCGCTGGGTGTTCACCGCTGAAAGGCGGTAGCATCACTGGCTGTAACGTAGGGTTAACGAGAGCATTTCACATCGCGATTTACACACACGCACACACAAACACATTCTTTTAAAAAAGTGTGGCACTGGCCATATCTGAAACATTCTTATATTTGATCATGGATTCACATGTGGTGACACTTAAGTCATGCATTTTATGACACTGGCATTGACATTCGTTATTTAAATGTTTATTTCGGTGTGCCGTCAATATCAGCAGAAACAGCACAGTGAGTGTGGCACTGGCTCTACTGAAACGATGTGATCAATTGATAAACCAACCCTGCACGTCCCCAAGAAACATCAGGGAGAGTTTGCGAGGTGAACGGTTCTGAAACGCGTTCCGCCAATGACAGATACTTACCTGCTTGGACATTGACGACTTGCAGAAGGACAGTGAGAGTGACGATGGTGGTTAGAGTGGGGTACAAAAGCCGGCTCTTGGTTTTCCACCTTGTGGACCATATTTGCATCTCCATGGTCTCACACTCAACGCCACAAAGCTTCTGAAAAAAAAACGGCCGACCTTTCAGAACAAAATGTGTGTCCTTTTCCTTCCACAAATCCACCAAAACAATATATCGGTGTGTTGTTGGTAATTGTTGTTACTACTACAAAGCCATACGTGGAAAACAAAATTCGTTTCTTCTTTAGAGCCAAACTGGGCCTCTTGCTCCACTTTCCCTTATCTCCAGCCCTTAGACTGAAGGTGTACGGGCGTTCAGCAAAGTACCGGAGACAGTTCGATTGCTCCGAGAGCCGCGTCTGGAGGGAGGGAGGCGGCACGAACCTCTGAACCGCGACTAGCAGGAAACTGACATGGAAAATGTTCCGTTTAGCGAATCACCATGCTGGAAAGTTGACTCCTGGTCCCGCCCAACCATCTGTCATTCAAGAGTGGCCAGACGTCCTTAGTTACAAGAAAGTGTTGGAGCGTTGATTAGGAGTCGCATCAGTTATCCAATATTCTTCATATCGTATTGTCATACGGAGATAAAATGGAGGGACAGAGGGAGAGACACTGATGCGAAATAACAAGACATTACACTTTTATCTACAACACCCATAACATATAATGTATACATTCCACTGCAGTGGTATTGGGTTTCCTTATAATTGGATGAAATCAATTACATCTGAATGTAATCAATGTAAATAGCGTAATTTCGATTTTTTAAATTTTTTAAATTTTTATAATTCTTTGGCCAACACTATCAAACAGTCTAAATGATTACTTTAATTATTACAGTGTTAGTAATCATCACCTGATTGTAAGGGATTAAGCTATATATAAAACGCTTAAAAGTTGGAGGGCATCAACAGCGATTCCAGGCATTTCCTCAATGCATGAGAAAGAATAGGTTAAATGCCCAACAAGACCATCAAACTGTGATATCAAAGCTTTAGCGGCCAAAATGAAATGTTTTCCAGATTTCAAAATATTTCTTTCAAAGTAAGAAACTTTGGAAAGCAAGTGGAGAAGAAAGGGAAGATAATTATTGCAAAAAAAACGAGCATTGGAACAGAGAATGGAAGCACAGGTGTTAGCTATAGAGCTCTGGGATGCATCCCAAATGGAACCATATTCCCTATATAGTGCACTACTTTTGATCAGAGCCCATAAGGGCCCATAGGGCTCTGGTCAAAACTAGTGAACTATATAGGGAATAGGGTGCCATAGGGCTCTGATCAAAAGCAGTGCACTATATAGGGAATATGTTGCTTTTTGGTACGCGTGCCTTGTCCTTGAGTTGGTTCTCCACAGTGTGACGTTGAGAGACATTATTTGACAGTTTAATTGTAATAATTGTCACACAAATCCAAACCACATTTAGTGGAGTTTGTCAGTGTTCAGAACGTCATCACAGAGCGTTGCTCTAAAGTCAGGATGAAGAGTTTGGAATAAGGGGTAGATCAATGTGTCGTCATAAAACAAAGATTAGTTTGTATGTCCTCATTGGTTAATTAAACATGTTGAATGTGGATCGCACATGGGTGTACTTTCAGACCGTTTTCAAGAGGATGTATATATGTCGTCACTGTGAATGTATTGTGTTTACATTGTGTGTAGATTGGACCAATTTTCCATTATAGTATCACTGTTAAAGAAATGTGCTTGTCTATCTGAATGTGCAGTTTAGTCCTTAAACGCCCAAAACCAGTAGAAACCCATTTTTGTTAAGCTAAAAGAAGATGGGCAGAGTTTACTCGTGATATTTCGCAATGATTTAACGAAACAAGTCATCGTTTCAAGGCAAAGTATGATTTATTTAGCCTTGAAGTGACAAAAAAAAACGATATGTACACTTCGTGCAAATCCGAGTGAATGCGGTGTCTTTTCCTATGATGTGACATACAAATTATTTTTAAACCTACGTTTCATTTCAAGGCTTTGTTTGATTTGAATGTTGCCACCCACCAGCATGACATTGTTTTATTGATCAGAAACAGCTGCAGAGTTATCCCTCTTTGCGACTGAGACGAGCCAAAGAGCCTCGTGTACACTTGGCAGCCTGAGCCAAGGAGCACGTTAAAATTGGGGGTGAAAACGTGTGTTTTTGCACCTCCTCTGTTTTTACACAGAATTATCATAATCCATTAGATCATTTGTACATTTTCACTTATTTTTTGAGTTAGCCTGTATAATAATAATAAATATTTATGACAATTTTATAAAATGGTATAAATGCGTGATATGATAGCATTTTGTAAACCAGCTTCCCCCCGTCGCCCCGAGATGAATGGTTTTGACCACCAAAGCCTCTCTACACGCTCCACTGCTTTTGATTGGTGTAACTTTAGCTCGAAACCCACAAGAAAATTAAAGGAACTTATGGTATTATCATTTGAGGCATTCATTATCATGAGCAAAGTACTTTCACTTCCCTTGTGAGAACTATGAGATCGGGCTGACTCCGCTTTGCTGTAGCGCACTGAAGCCTGCCAGCAGCCTACCTACCATGTTACACCATGTCCATTACAATGTAGAAAAACGCATATCAGCTTTCTTGCTATATTTATCCCTATCACCAGAGCTTCAACTTGTTCTTTCTAACTATTTCATTTACTTATTTAAAAAATAAAATAATTTACACCCGATTTCCTGGTATCCAATTGGTAGTTACAGTCTTGTCTCAGTGCTGAAACTCGGGAGAGACTAAAGTCGAGAGCCGTGGGTCCTCTGAAAGAACCCAACCAAGCCACACTGTTTCTTGACACAATGCCCACTTAACCCGGAAGCCAGCCTGAACCAATGTGTCAAAAGAAACACTGTGCCATTCATCTCCCTACACTGGCTTCCTGTCAAGGCAAGGGCTGATTTCAAGGTTTTACTGCTAACCTACAAAGCATTGCATGGGCTTGCTCCTACCTATCTCTCTGATTTGGTCCTGCCGTACATACCTACACGTACGCTACGGTCACAAGATGCAGGCCTCCTAATTGTCCCTAGAATTTCTAAGCAAACAGCTGGAGGCAGGGCTTTCTCCTATAGAGCTCCATTTTTATGGAATGGTCTGCCTACCCATGTCAGAGACGCAAACTCGGTCTCAACCTTTAAGTCTTTACTGAAGACTCATCTCTTCAGTGGGTCATATGATTGAGTGTAGTCTGGCTCAGGAGTGTGAAGGTGAATGGAAAGGCTCTGGAGCAACAAACCGCCTTTGTTGTCTCTGCCTGGCCGGTTCCCCTCTTTCCACTGGGATTCTCTGCCTCTAACCCTATTACAGGGGCTGAGTCACTGGCTTACTAGGGCTCTTTCATACCGTCCCTAGGAGGGGTGCATCACTTGAGTGGGTTGAGTCACTGATGTGATCTTCCTGTCTGGGTTGGCGCTCCCCCTTGGGTTGTGCCGTGGCGGAGATCTTTGTGGGCTATACTCGGCCTTGTCTCAGGATGGTAAGTTGGTGGTTGAAGATATCCCTCTAGTGGTGTGGGGGCTGTGCTTTGGAAAAGTGGGTGGGGTTATATCCTTCCTGTTTGGCCCTGTCCGGGGGTGTCCTCGGATGGGGCCACTGTGTCTCCTGTCTCAGCCTCCAGTATTTATGCTGCAGTAGTTTATGTGTCGGGGGGCTAGGGTCAGTTTGTTATATCTGGAGTATTTCTCCTGTCCTATCCGGTGTCGTGTGTGAATTTAAGTATGCCCTCTCTAATTCTCTCTTTCTCTCTTTCTTTCTCTCTCTCAGAGGACCTGAGCCCTAGGACCCTGCCTCAGGACTACCTGACATGATGACTCCTTGCTGTCCCCAGTCCACCTGGCCGTGCTGCTGCTCCAGTTTCAACTGCCTGTGATTATTATTATAATATGACCATGCTGGTCATTTATGAACATTTGAACATCTTGGCCATGTTCTGTTATAATCTCCACCCGGCACAGCCAGAAGAGGACTGGCCACCCCACATAGCCTGGTTCCTCTCTAGGTTTCTTCCTAGGTTTTGGCCTTTCTAGGGAGTTTTTCCTAGCCACCGTGCTTCTACACCTGCATTGCTTGCTGTTTGGGGTTTTAAGCTGGGTTTCTGTACAGCACTTTGAGATATCAGCTGATGTACAAAGGGCTATATAAATACATTTGATTTGATTTTGATTTGTGCATCTGGCGACCGTGCATGCGCCCGGCCCTCCACAGGAGTCGCTAGCGTGTGATGGGACAGGGACATCCCTGCCAGCCAAACCCTCCCCTAACCAGGATGATCCTGGGCAAATTGTGTGCCGCCCCATGGGTCTCCCTGTCACAGCGACAGAGCCTGGACTCGAACCCAGAATCTCTAGTGGCACAGCTAGCACTGCGATGCAGTACCTTAGACCACTGCGCCACTCGAGAGGCATTTCTAACTATTTCTATGGCGGATTCACGGCCGCAACTTATGGAAGATGACAAAACTTTGGAGATAAAAATAGATAGCGAAATCAAAGATAGGCCAGTGGTTTCCATCTGAGGCGAAGTATTCCCCAAATCAATGATTATGACAAATCAGGACCAACCATAGAGCCAATGTTATAGTTAAGGAAACCTCAGCAACAGCAGATAAGATTAGCATGCTAGCTAGCTACACTGACACTAACCCTATTTGTTGATGTTTATCAGCTCCACATGGAAATTCCCAATTAGTGAATATGTAGAGTTGAAGTCCGAAGTTTACAAACACTTAGGTTGGAGTCATTAAAACTCATTTTTCAACCACTCCACAAATTTCTTGATCACAAACTATAGTTTTGGCAAGTCGGTTAGGACATCTACCTTGTGCATGACACAAGTCAATTGTTCAACAATTGTTTACAGACAGATTATTTCACTTATAATTCACTGTATCACAATTCCAGTGGGTCAGAAGTTTACATACATTAAGTTGACTGTGCCTTTAAACAGCTTTGAAAATTCCAGAAAATTATTTCATGGCTTTAGAAGCTTCTGATAGGCTAATTGGCATAATTTGAGTCAATTGAAGGTGTACCTGTGGATGTATTTCAAGGCCTACCTTCAAACTCAGTGCCTCTTTGCTTGACATCATGGGAAAAAAAATAAAAATCTGCCAAGACCTCAGAAGAAAATTCTAGACCTCCACAAGTCTGGTTCATCGTTGGGAGCAATTTCCAAATGCCTGAAGGTACCACATTCATCTGTACAAACAACAGTACGCATGTATAAACACCATGGTACCACAGAGCCGTCATACCACTCAGGAAGGAGACAAGTTCTGTCTCCTGGAGATGAATGTACTTTGGTGCGAAAAGTGCAAATCAATCCCACAACAACAGCAAAGGACCATGTGAAGATGCTGGAGGAAACAGGTACAAATGCATCAATATCCACAGTTAAATGAGTCCTATATCGACGTAACATGAAAGGCCACTCAGCAAGGAAGAAGCCACTGCTCCAAAACCGCCATAGAAAAGCCAGACTACAGTTTGCAACTGCATATGAGAACAACTGCACATGAGAACAAAGATCAAACTTTTTGGAGAAATGTCCTCTGGTCTGATGAATCAAAGATAGAACTGTTTGGCCATAATGACCATCGTTATGTTTGGAGAAAAAAAGGGGGAGGCTTGCAAGCTGAAGAACACCATCCCAACCGTGAAGCATGGGGGTGGCAGCATCATGTTGTGGGGGTGCTTTGCTGCAGGAGGGACTGGTGCACTTCACAAAATAGATGGCTTCATGAGGCTGGAAAATGATGTGGATGGAAAATTATGTGGATATAATGAAGCAACATCTCAAGACATCAGTTAAAGCTTGGCTGCAAATGAGTCTTCCAAATGCCCAATGACCCCAAACATACTTCCAAAGTTTTGGCAAAATTGCTTAAGGACAACAAAGTCAAGGTATTGGAGTGGCCATCGCAAAGCTCTGACCTCAATCCCATATAACTTTTGTGTGCAGAACTGAAAAAGCATGTGCGAGCAAGGCGGCCTACAAACCTGACTCAGGTACACAAGCTCTGTCAGGAGGAATGGGCCAAACTTCACCCAACTTCACCCAACTTATTGTGGGGAGCTTGTGGAAGGCTACCCGAAATGTTTGACCCAAGTTAAACAATTTAAAACCAATGCTACCAAATATTAATTGAGTGTATGTAAACTTCTGACCCACTGGGAATGTGATGAAAGAAATAAAAGCTGAAATAAATCATTCTCTCTACTATTATTCTGACGTTTCACATTCTTAAAAAAAAGTGGTGTTCCTAACTGATCTATAACAGGGAATTTTTACCAGGATTAAATGTCAGGAATTGTGAAAAACTGAGTTTAAATGTATTTGGCTTAGGTGTATGTAAATGTATGACTTCAACTGTAAAGTAGCCTTCATCATTCTTCAAGGTGTGACCTAAATGTGCTTTTCCTCTCTAGGACGCACAATTATGTTGAAATAGTGGTGTCATCTTCCCCTGATGTGGTTCTTAAAGTGTTTTGCTCAAGGGCACAACAGCAGTAGATAACATGGAATGTTCAAAAATCACACCCGATTTTTCCCAGTCAGTTTCAGGTCTACCTACCTAGCTCTCTAGGCTACCTCCCACTCTATACACAGCCGTGTCGACTTGCTTCGAGCTACGGTCTCCTGCACACCACAGGACTCTATGTTAGCCCTATGAGTTCAAAGGTTAAAGCCTAGGCGTTAGCTCGGGGAGCTTACACAAGCCTTCAAGTCTCAGACTGGTCATTCTTCGTCGTATGAGCTTGGGGTCACCAAATGACCTGACATTGGCAAAGGGTCTTGCCCTGCAAATCTAGCCTGCATCACAAATGGTACCCTATTCCTTCTCTAGTGGAGTAACTTGACCCAATTGGTCCTTACAAACTCAGGTGTTTTACCTGTCCTTCAACAGGCTTGGTGTATTGTAAATGAAAAGCTCTGGAGGGGTTGGATCTGTAGTGTAGGGTGGCAGTCTTACACCAGCGTTGCCCAAAATTACCTCAGACTTGCTGTCTGCTAGCTCAGCGATACCACAGCAAAAAATATGTTTCTGCAACAACCCTCCTCTACCCTCCCTCCCTTCTCCCTCTTCCACCCCCTGGTCCCAACCTCTTTCTCCTCTCCATACACCCTCTCTTCCTCCTCCTCCTCCTCCTCCTCCTTCACCCCCTGGTCTCAACCTCTTTCTCCTCCTCTCCATACACCTTCTCCTCCTCCTCCTCCGCTTCCTCCTCCTCCTCCTTCACCCCCTGGTCTCAACCTCTTTCTCCTCCTCTCCATACACCCTCTCCTCCTCCTCCTCCTTCACCCCCTGGTCTCAACCTCTTTCTCCTCCTCTCCATACACCCTCTGCTCCTCCTCCTCCTCCACCCCCTGGTCTCAACCTCTTCATCCTCCTCTCCATTCACCTTCTCCTCCTCCTCCTCCTCCGCTTCCTCCTCCTCCTCCTTCACCCCCTGGTCTCAACCTCTTTCTCCTCCTCTCCATACACCCTCTCCTCCTCCTCCTCCGCTTCCTCCTCCTCCTTCACCACCTGGTCTCAACCTCATTCTCCTCCTCCTCCTCCTGCTCCTCCTCCTCTTCCTCCTCCTCCTTCACCACCCGGGGCTAGCGTGTACAGATACAACTTGGCTTGGCGAGAGATGGTCGGAAAGGCTAGCAAGTTTTGCTCTCTAATCTGGTCAGCAGGAAAATGTCAGAGATCTTGCTCATGCTGCTAACTGGGCCTGTAGCCCAACTTAATTACTTTAATTTGAGGACCCCTCCTGTGTTGGCACACACAGGCCTCTACGACCAAACCTCAAAAATCTGACTCTCTCTCTTGGTTGGACGCAATGTTTTTCCAGCACAGTAGGCAGAATGTACAGACAGAACAGAACAGAACGAATGGAAGGGTAGGATCGGAAAATTCTATAACTTCTTACAGAATCTTGCAGAATCTACCATTTTTAGCGCGGCTGGAGTTTTTGGAACTACTCTCTATAGTTGAAAGCATATGATTACAAACCCAAGTGTTTGTTTGCCAAGCAGTACCAAGATGGCATTGTATAATTAGTCTATAAAAAGTTACCTCCTTGAACAGGGCTAAACCCGAGCAGCTAAAAACATAAACTTCTAGGAGATATTGTTCACCAGCAGCTCTGGTTTCCTGCTAAAAAGGCTTTCAATTAGTCTCTTTTCAAGTTTCTTAGATAAATAAAAATCCCTTATTTGCACACACCCCACTCTCTCTTTTTCTCCAAGCCAGGATCCTCTTGAGGTTTCTTCCTTCTAAGGAATTTTTCCTATACTCAGTGTATATTTTATTTTTCAGGGTCTATGCCGAGTTACTGTAAAGCACAAGGAAAAAAAAGTTGTTCTAAAAATGTCACTTGTGTTGCGTAGACAGAGGGAGACACCTCATCTGGAAATTATGGATCTCGAGTCATTTGATGCAATAAGATAACTGAAACACCTTTTCAGATTATTACCTAGCTGGTACTCAGAGAGATTATTACCTAGCTGGTACTCAGAGAGATTATTACCTAGCTGGTACTCAGAGAGATTATTACCTAGCTTGTACTCAGAGAGATTATTACCTAGCTGGTACTCAGAGAGATTATTACCTAGCTGGTACTCAGAGTAATTATTACCTAGCTGGTACTCAGAGAGATTATTACCTAGCTGGTACTCAGAGAGATTATTACCTAGCTGGAGCTCAGAGAGATTATTACCTAGCTGGTACTCAGAGACATTATTACCTAGCTGGTACTCAGAGAGATTATTACCTAGCTGGTACTCAGATAGATTATTACCTAGCTGGTACTCAGAGAGATTATTACCTAGCTAGTACTCAGAGAGATTATTACCTAGCTGGTACTCAGTTTGAGTATTACTTGTCTGGTACTCAGAGAGATTATTACCTAGCTGGTACTCAGAGAGATTATTACCTAGCTGGTACTCAGAGAGATTATTACCTAGCTGGTGCTCAGAGAGATTATTACCTAGCTGGTACTCAGAGAGATTATTACCTAGCTGGTACTCAGAGAGATTTTACCTAGCTGGTACTCAGAGAGATTATTACCTAGCTGGTGCTCAGAGAGATTATTACCTAGCTGGTGCTCAGAGAGATTATTACCTAGCTGGTACTCAGAGAGATTATTACCTAGCTGGTACTCAGAGAGATTATTACTTAATTGTTGCTCATACATATCAGTCAAAGACGGAGCTGCTAGTTTTATATTTCTCCCTCGTCTTAGTGTTTCTTGAGGACAACATCTAGTGAATGAAAGCCTAATAAACGTCACATGGTAATAAAATGTGGTTGTTACCAGGCTCCTAGCCTCTGATACGTATTACCCCATTCACTTCCCATCAGCAGACGTTACCTCAAACACACTGTGTTGCTGTGCTAAATTATCCACTTAAACAACAGTTTGTGTGTTTGAGTGTGTGTGTGTTTGTGTGTGTGTGTGTGTATGGTTGGGGGGGATACATACTAGACATTGCAGACCACAAATCTACCGGGAGGAATGTGTGTGTGTCTGGGCATGCTCATTATGTTTGACTGTTAGCGGTAGTCTACCAGCTACCCAGTGTGTGTGTGTATGTGTGTGTGTGTGTGTGTGTATGTGTGTGTGTGTGTGTGTGTGTGTGTGTGTGTTTGTGTTCTACCAGCTGCTTAATATGACCTGAAAGAAAGGGGGATGTGTGCCCTGCCTCTGCTCAGCTCACTTGGATGTTTTGTCAAGTCATCGCTTAGGCTTCTGCTGATGAATCTATACAGTAGGACAGTGTAATGGTTTCTATTGAGCTTGAAGAGAGTGTAAGAGTTTCTATGTGTCTTGAAGAGAGATTAGAGTTTAATGCTTTCTATGTGGATTGAAGAGAGATTAGAGTTTATGCTCTCTATGTGGCTTGAAGAGGGTGTAATGGTTTCTATGTGGATTGAAGAGAGATTAGAGTTTATGCTCTCTATGTGGCTTGAAGAGGGTGTAATGGTTTCTATGTGGATTGAAGAGAGATTAGAGTTTATGCTCTCTATGTGGCTTGAAGAGGGTGTAATGGTTTCTATGTGGCTTGAAGAGAGAGTAGAGTTTATGCTCTCTATGTGGATTGTCTGTGATACTCTAAACACGCATCAGATACCATGTTCCTCAAAGACAGCCCAGCCTGGCTAATAGTCTCCTTCTACTACGTCACTGTCCGAGCCGAGTATCGACGGGGCTGTAGAGGAGCGGGTCGAGAGCCTCAAGTTCCTTGGCGTCCATATCACTAACAAACTATCATGGTTCAAGCACACCAAGGCAGTCACGAAAACATGAAAACATTTGGTCATGGCTCCTCAGATCCTCAAAAAGTTATACAGCTGCACCATCAAAAGCATCCGCTTGTTATGGCAACTGCTTGGCATCCAACCGCAAGACGCTATAGAGGGTACAAATATTTTCCTATTTTGAAAAAAAAAAATTCAGCATTGTTTGTTTTAAGGTCTTGTCAGTAAACATTTTCATGGTAAAGGCTACACCTGTTGTATTCGGCGCATGTGACAAATAAAATGTGATTTGTTTTGTCCAACGCTCAGCTGTTAAACAGTTAGAAAGTAGTAGCTGCCTGACTAACAGTCGAAGGGTATCCAATGTGAAAATTGGTCCATACTTTGTGTTCTTAACCTCTCAAAGCCAGGGGGCAGAATTTTCACTTTTGGATAAATAGCGTGCCCAATTTCAACTACCTGCAACTCATGCCAAGAATATAAGATATGCATATTTTAAAGCATTTTATTTGAATCTGGCGCTCTGCATTTCCCCCAGCCATTGGCCAGTTGAGACGCTAGCGTCTCGCCTATCCATAAGAGGTTTAATAGAACACTGTCATAGTGCACTAGACCAGAAGTCCCCACAATAATTGTAAACTGACAAAAACATTTTTTTTTGACCAATTGGTGACTTTTTGTTAGTCCCCACAAGTT
The DNA here is from genome assembly GCF_057628025.1 of Oncorhynchus mykiss. NCBI lineage: Eukaryota > Metazoa > Chordata > Actinopteri > Salmoniformes > Salmonidae > Oncorhynchus > Oncorhynchus mykiss. Next base: position 39,246,419 of record NC_143049.1, on the reverse strand, counting down.
CAAATGCTAATTCTAGGGTTAGGTTTAGGGTTAAGGCTAGAATTGGTGTTAGGGTTAGAATTACATTAAGGGGTAGGAGCTAGGGTTAGGTTTAGGGTTAAGGCTAGAATTAGTGTAAGGGTTATAATTACATTAAGGGGTAGGAGCTAGGGTTAGGTTTAGGGTTAAGGCTAGAATTAGTGTTAGGGTTAGAATTACATTAAGGGTTAGTTATGGGGATAAGGTTAGGAGCTAGGGTTAGTTATAGGGTTAGGGTTAGGAGCTAGGGTTAGTTATAGGGTTAGGGGTAGGAGCTAGGGTTAGTTATGGGGTTAAGGTTAGGAGCTAGGGTTAGTTATAGGGTTAGGGTTAGGAGCTAGGGTTAGTTATAGGGTTAGGGATAGGAGCTAGGTTTAGTTATGGGGTTAAGGTTTTTGGGTTAAGGTTAGGGTTAGGGTCAAGGTTATGGTTAGGGTTAGGGTCAAGGTAAGGGTAAGAGTACAGGTTAAGGTTAGGTTTAGGGTTAGGGTTAGGGGTAGGGGTTAGGGTTAGGGTTAGGGGTTAGGGTTAGAGTTAGGGGTCAGGGAAAATAGAACTTTGAATGGGACTGAATTGCGTCCCCCCACAAGGTTAGCTGTACAAGTCCGTGTGTGTGTGTGAGAGAGAAAGAGAGAGATAGATGGGTTTTCTGAGCTATACATTAAGAATTCAATTCAGGAGTTAACTATTCCCCAGGCCGTTTCTGTAAATGAGAATGTGTTCTCAGTCAATTTACCTGGTAAATTAAGGGTAAAATACATAAATAAATAGAATAAACACTTCAGGCTCACTTATTTGACAGCTTTATTTGTATTGCTGTGTCATGTCCTAGAAATGCTTTGTGAAACACTACACTGGAAGGAAAACCCTGATAAAAACACTACACTGGAAGGAAAACCCTGATAAAAACACTACACTGCAAGGAAAACCCTGATAAAAACACTACACTGCAAGGAAAACCCTGATAAATATACTACACTGCAAGGAAAACCCTGATAAAAACACTACACTGCAAGGAAAACCCTGATAAAAACACTACACTGGAAGGAAAACCCTGATAAAAACACTTCACTGCAAGGAAAACCCTGATAAAAACACTACACTGCAAGGAAAACCCTGATAAATATACTACACTGGAAGGAAAACCCTGATAAAAACACTACACTGGAAGGAAAACCCTGATAAAAACACTACACTGCAAGGAAAACCCTGATAAAAACACTACACTGCAAGGAAAACCCTGATAAAAACACTACACATTTCCAGGAAATGTTCTCCTTGCTGTTAGCTTGTGTCAACAACCCATTTGAGCCTCCTAGATTTTCGAGTTTTTGCTAGCTACAGTTGAATCAACAAATCATTTGTTATTGTAAAAAAAAAAAAAAATGCTACTTCAAACCTTCCATAAAAATGTTGTTATCTTGACTTTAGTGTCATCTGCTAAATACAAAATAAGACTGTATACAAAGTGTTGTTGAAATGCTGGGGGATGTCACTGTACCTCAAAACAAAAGAGGCAACCCAAATGGAAACCATATTGCCGTTGTTTCTAGATAGCGTCTGTACACTCACAGCGAAGAGTGAAGAAACAGTTCTGTCCTGGGGGTTTGGAAAAACACACCAAGTAGATTATGTATGTAATCATATCACCCTCAAAACGCAGGACAATGGGCCTGAGTTCCAAATCAAATCAAATCAAATTTATTTATATAGCCCTTCGTACATCAGCTGATATCTCGAAGTGCTGTGCAGAAACTCAGCCTAAAACCCCCAAACAGCAAGCAATGCAGGTGTAGAAGCACGGTGGCTAGGAAAAACTCCCTAGAAAGGCCAAATGGCACCCTATTCCCTATATAGTGCACTACTTTAGTCCAGAGCTCTATCGGCCCTGGTCAAAAGTAGTGCACTTTATAGGGCGTACAAAAAAAGGGTCTATCTAGAACTTAAAAGGGTTCTTCGGCTTTCCCCATAGGATAACCGGTTGAAGGGTTACAGCAGAACCCTTTTGGTTCCAAGTTACAATATGAATGGCCTGTTTTGTTCTAGTTCCTCTGAAGAAATCAGTATTTTTTCCGGTACAATATAATTATATGCCATTAAACCTTAGAGAAATATTAGGATGGGTGATATTTTAGAGTTGTTTATCTCTACAAAATAATTAATAGCTGAATGGTAACAACTAACAAGACGTTTCTGAATATTTCTGGACCAGTTTTCTGGACCTGGAGCCAGAGTCTTATGGAATGTTGTTTTTGAAGTGTCGGTGCCGTACGAATAAAACCTCTCACAGTAGGAAGATCTAGGATCTAGATTGGATTTGTGTTGTTGTCCGGGAATAGTCTTACTGGTTCCAGGAGACCCATCCTTCAGACGTTCCATTTTAGTCCCATAGAGATTAACGGGCTGGTTTCCAAAAATTGTGGTTTAGAATTTTGGACTTTTACTGAAGTAGTATTTTGTGACTTTCACTTTTACTTGAGTTCTATCAAAGGTATCTTTACAAGTATGACAATTGGGTACTTTTTGGATTGCCGTTAAATTACAGATCCCATATCCCTCTACAGAGCGCTCTGACAAGTCACCAGCCTTCATTTTAAAAAGTAGGAAAAAAGAGAGACAAAAAAAAAAAAAAAAAAAAAAAAAAAAAAAAAACACATGGGTTTTCCATTAGGATAAGGGAAGTCAAGTCACTGTTTTCCACTGTGCTATCTCAATGTTGAAGAACTCAATGTGTGCTTACCTATTGGTAACCTATTCCCTTTGTAGTGCACTACTTTGGACCAAAGCCCTGCTGACTCTGGTCAAAACTAGTGTACTATGTAGGTAAGAACCGAATGTGGAGATGAGAAGCAGGTACATGGAAGTGACAGAACAGGAACGGAGTCAGAACATGGGGGAAACGAAACAACACGACGACAATGATGTGGAGATGAGAAGCAGGTACATGGAAGTGACAGAACAGGAACGGAGTCAGAACATGGGGGAAACAAAACGACACGACGACAATGATGTGGAGATGAGAAGCAGGTACATGGAAGTGACAGAACAGGAACGGAGTCAGAACATGGGGGAAACAAAACGACACGACGACAATGATGTGGAGATGAGAAGCAGGTACATGGAAGTGACAGAACAGGAACGGAGTCAGAACATGGGGGAAACGAAACGACACGACGACAATGATGTGGAGATGAGAAGCAGGTACATGGAAGTGACAGAACAGGAACGGAGTCAGAACATGGGGGAAACGAAACGACACGACGACAATGATGCAGAAGCGTTGGAACAACGTCGGGAACAGACAGATACAAGGAATAGTAATGAGAGCAGGTGAATGAGTCCAGGTCAGTTCAATGAATCGCTGATGCGCGTGACGAGGAAAACAGGTGTGCGTAACGACGGTGGCAGGAGTGCGTAGTGCTGGGCGGTCCTCGAGCGCCCTCAAGCGCCGGGGAGGGAGAGCGGGAGCAGGCGTGACACTATAGGGAATAGGGTTCTATTTGGGACGCACACAATGCCTGAAAGACTAGACACTAACCCATTGTAAACATATTTCACTAATATTCAGTGGAGGTCGTGGCAGCTTTAGATGAAGACTGAGGTTAGTGTCCAAAAAACACCCTATTCCCTATATAGTGCACTACTTTAACCAGAGACCCAATGGGTAGTGCACTATATAGGGAATATGGTACCGTTTGGGATGTAAACTGAGGAGACAAGAGAGAGTTTACACAAGTATTCACTCATTGTCTTGTAGGCATTATGTCCTTATATCAACCCAGACAGACAGACATGTGATGCTACAAATACCCTATGGATGCTTGCCTTATGAAGTGTGTGTGATTGTCTGTGTGTGTGGGCGCGCACAAGTTAGTGTGTGTGTGTGTGTGTGTGCGTGCGTGTGTGCGTGTGTGTGTGTGTGTGCGTGCATGCGTGTGTGTGTGAGAGAGAGCTTTGCCTACATCCGGGCATGTATGTGTGAAAACGGTAGGGTAGGCTAGACCAAAGAAACCATGTCTGGAATCATTTAACAAGTGGAACGCATTCCCACATGTGGAATCATTTCTTCTAAAGGAATGTCATTGTTTCCAAAGCCAGCAGCTTTCCACTCACCATCATCCAGACAGGTAGCAACGTTCTTTCCTATAGATTTCATAGGAAAGAAAAATAACATCAGGCCGGAATCCAGGGAAGTTATTGCTGTTCAGGAAGTTAGAAGTTAGATTGAGAAATATGCAAAAACATGGTTAGTGCAGGAAGGGTATAATCTTATTGATATAACTTTGAGATATCTGATATTGGTTGCTCCCCTTTTAGGAGAGGTAAATTTGACTTTAGTAATGCCACCGACAATCAACGTTGAAATTTGATTTGATCTCTACATTCAAACATTTACATAAGGACATCCACAATCTAACAATCTGACAATCGAACATTCTAACATTCTAACAATCTAACAATCTAATAATCTAACAGTCTAATAATCTAGCAATCTAACAATCTGACAATCTAACATTCTAACATTCTAACAATCTAACAATCTAATAATCTAACAGTCTAATAATCTAGCAATCTAACAATCTAATAATCTAACCGTCTAACAGTCTAACAGTCTAACAGTCTAACAGTCTAGCAGTCTAGCAGTCTAACAGTCTAACAAGCTAACAATCTAACAATCTCAATCTAAGAATTTCTTAGCATCTGTGGTTGAGTTCTAAATTCATTCAAAATGTCAGGAGGTTTTCAGACTATCTGATGCCAAGAACATCGATGGTGGTTAATGCCAGTGTCACAATGCCCTAAAGATCCAGGGGACCTGACTCATAGGGAGGGTCATATCATTAAAATAACTAGAACACAAAAAGCTCCTCTGACCACTGCAATTTAAATGGTATGCTGAATCCTCTCCTTCCTAGGCACTTCAGTTGATCTGAAGGGATTGGATAGGTATAAACAATACAGCACTTGTTTGATCTTGTCTTTCTGATAGGCTGGGTGGAATTTTGTCATATTGCGTACACCTATCCAATCCCTTCAGGTCTACAGGAGTGCCTAGGGAGGTGGGGCTTAGGGGTTGATTTGGAAACTAGGGCCACACATGGTTATACTCAATATGGCCGCTCACCATGGAAAGTTAACTCGATCCCAAATCAACCCCTTAGCCCTACGCACTTGTTGTGGGTCTTAGAGGATTTGATAGGTGTAAGCATGGTAGTAGCTCTACCCTGCCCTCTGATAGAGCTTTGTGGAAATGTTCACAATTTTGCATATACCTAATCATATCCTCTCAGATCTTGACAAGTACATAGGGGTTTTATGGGTTGGAAGGTTGACTGGAATAGGAATGTCCATTCTAGTCATTATATTTCTGTGTCCAGTGGAGTGTTCCCATTCTAGTCATTATATTTCTGTGTCCAGTGGAGTGTTTTCCCATTCTAGTCATTATATTTCTGTGTCCAGTGTAGTGTGTCACCATTCTAGTAATTCTATTTCTGTTTCCAGTGAGGTGGGAGTGACTCATATCGTGTCATGCGAAGGGTTCTCCTAGTGGAAACCATGGCAGCCACACAGTAACTCTGTGGTCCCTAACACTATAAGTCAGCCCTGGAATAGATGTTTATGTAGATGTTTATCGGCCAAGAAGCCAGCACTGCACACCACATAGAAAATATAACATGCAGAAAATACCATATTTACCGTCAGTAAGTGAAAAGAGCACACACAGACTAGAATATACAGTAGAAATCAGTAGACAACCACTGGGAACATTACATACAGCAGGAGATGAATTTCTTTTTTACTTTTTAAATGTTACTTTTTTTTATTTCACCTTTATTTAACCAGGTAGGACTAGTTGAGAACAAGTTCTCATTTACAACTGTGACCTGGCCAAGATAAAGCAAAGCAGTGCGTAAAAAACAAATCAAATCAAATCAAATGTATTTATATAGCCCTTCGTACATCAGCTGATATCTCAAAGTGCTGTACAGAAACCCAGCCTAAAACCCCAAACAGCAAGCAATGCAGGTGTAGAAGCACAGTGGCCAGGAAAAACTCCCTAGAAAGGCCAAAACCTTGGAAGAAACCTAGAGAGGAACCAGGCTTTGAGGGGTGGCCAGTCCTTTTCTGGCTGTGCCGGGTGGAGATTATAACAGAACATGGCCAAGATGTTCAAATGTTCATAAATGACCAGCATGGTCAAATAATAATAATCACAGTAGTTGTCGAGGGTGCAGCAAGTCAGCACCTCAGGAGTAAATGTCAGTTGGCTTTTCATACCCGATCATTGAGAGTATCTCTACCGCTCCTGCTGTCTCTAGAGAGTTGAGAACAGCAGGTCTGGGACAGGTAGCACGTCCGGTGAACAGGTCAGGATTCCATAGCCGCAGGCAGAACAGTTGAAACTGGAGCAGCAGCATGGCCAGGTGGACTGGGGACAGCAAGGAGTCATCATGCCAGGTAGTCCTGAGGCATGGTCCTAGGGCTCAGGTCCTCCGAGAGAGAGAAAGAAAGAGAGAAAGAGAGAATTAGAGAGAGCATACTTAAATTCACACAGGACACCAGATAAGACAGGAGAAGTACTCCAGATATAACAAACTGACCCTAGCCCCCCGACACATAAACTACTGCAGTATAAATACTGGAGGCTGAGACAGGAGGGGTCAGGAGACACTGTAGCCCCATCCGATGATACCCCCGGACAGGGCCAAACAGGAAGGATATAACCCCACCCACTTTGCCAAAGCACAGCCCCCACACCACTAGAGGGATATCTTCAACCACCAACTTACCATCCTGAGACAAGGCCGAGTATAGCCCACAAAGATCTCCGCCACGGCACAACCCAAAGGGGGGCGCCAACCCAGACAGGAAGATCACGTCAGTGACTCAACCCACTCAAGTGACGCACCCCTCCTAGAAACAACAACACAGAGTTACACATAAACTAACGTACAGTCAGTAACACAATAGAAAAATCAATGTACATTGTGTGTAAATGTAGAATTTTTATTTTATCTTTATTTAACCAGGCAAGTCAGTTAAGAACAAATTCTTATGAACGACAGATTTGTACCTTGTCAGCTCGGGGGTTTGAACTCGCAACCTTCCGGTTACTAGTCCAACGCTCTAACCACTAGGCTACCCTGCCGCCCCAGAAGAGTAGGAAGGTAAGGCAATTTAGCATTAACACTGGAGTGATAGATGTGCAGATGATGATGTGCAAGTACAGATACTGGGGTGCAAAAGAGCAAGAGGATAAGTTACAGTATGGGGATGAGGTAGTTGGGTGTGCTACTTACAGATTGGCTGTGTACAGGTACAGTGATCGGTAAGCTGCTCTGACAGCTGATTCTTTTAAAGTTAAGACTCCAGCTTCAGTGATTGTTGCAATTCGTTCCAGTCATTGGCAGCAGAGAACTGGAAGGAAAGGCGGCCAAAGGAAGAATTGGTTTTGGGGATGACCAGAGTTCATCATCATGAAATGGAATATACCGTTAAGACAAATGCTAGTATTTAGATTTTATGATTTGACCTTATTACTATCCAGAGTTGTCCTATTTCAACCTGAGGAGGGTCTTAGTAACGACAACTTTTGAGAAAACACTTACTACTGTACCCGTAATAAGCAGTTTTTCTGCTACGTCGACTAAATCCAGTTTTGCTGCATCATCAGCTGAATCCAGTTTTGCTGCCTCATCAGCTGAATCCAGTTTTGCTGCCTCATCAGCTGAATCCAGTTTTGCTGCCTCATCAGCTGAATCCAGTTTTGCTGCCTCATCAGCTGAATCCAGTTTTGCTGCCTCATCAGCTGAATCCAGTTTTGCTGCCTCATCAGCTGAATCCAGTTTTGCTGCCTCATCAGCTGAATCCAGTTTTGCTGCCTCATCAGCTGAATCCAGTTTTGCTGCCTCATCAGCTGAATCCAGTTTTGCTGCCTCATCAGCTGAATCCAGTTTTGCTGCCTCATCAGCTGAATCCAGTTTTGCTGCCTCATCAGCTGAATCCAGTTTTGCTGCCTCATCAGCTGAATCCAGTTTTGCTGCCTCATCAGCTGAATCCAGTTTTGCTGCCTCATCAGCTGAATCCAGTTTTGCTGCCTCATCAGCTGAATCCAGTTTTTCTGCTACGTCGGTTGAATCCAGTTTTGCTGCCTCATCAGCTGAATCCAGTTTTGCTGCCTCATCAGCTGAATCCAGTTTCTCTGCTACGTCGGCTGAATCCAGTTTCGCTGCTACTTCAGTTGAATCCAGTTTCTCTGCTACGTCGGCTGAATCCAGTTTCTCTGCTACATCAGCTGAATCCAGTTTCTCTGCTACGTCGGTTGAATCCAGTTTCTCTGCTACGTCCAAAGCCATCTATCGACCAATAGCAGTTGGAGGGGATGACGTCATTAGGCTGTCGTATAGCTTCAGTTATCATAAGGGAAACCACCAAACACACACACACACACACACACACACACACACACACACACACACATAACTGCATTGTTGGGAGAGAGCTTGCAAGAAAGGCATTTCAATGTACTTGTGCACGTGACAATAAAACTTGAAACAAACCACCATAACACACTACACTGCTCTGTGGTTTTGTCAGACTAGCTCCCAGATATGTGAAACACACACGGACTAGGCATCTATCGGGCTCTAGCGTTTTAGCTAGATTTAACATCACACTCCATTTAGAGGAAATAAAAGCAGACACTCTTATCCAACTTCAGGGTTATTGTGTGGGGGGGGGCAGGTAGCCCAGTGGTTAGAGCGGTGGGCCAGTAACCAAAAGGTTGCTGGATCACATACCAGAGCCGACAAGGTAAAAATCTGTCGTCGTTCCCCTGAACAAGGAAGTTAACCCACTGTTCCCTGATAGGCTGTCATTGTAGATAATATTTTTTTCTTTAACTGACTTGCCTAGTTTAATTTAGAAAATAGATATTATTATATAAGATATTGTATATTTTGGGGAATCATATATATTTTTAAAACATGGACTACAGTACTTATATGAGAGGAACTACATTATATATACAGTAGTATGTGGAAACCCATTCAAATGAGTGGATGTGGCTCTTTCAGCATCACTGACAGGTGTATACAATCGAGCACACAGCCGACAAACATTGGCAGTAGAATGGCCTTACTGAAGAGCTCAGTGACTTTCAACGTGGCACCGTCATAAGATGCCAATTTTTCTAACAACTTTTCTAATTTCTGCCCTGGTAGAGATGCCCCGGTCAACTGTTGCTGTTATTGTGAAGTGGAAACGTCTAGGAGCAACAACGGCTCAGACGTGAAGTGGTAGACCACACATGCTCACAGAAAGGGACCGCTGAGTGTTGAAGTGCGTAGTGTGTAAAAATCATCTTTCCTCGGTTGCAACACTCACTACCGAGTTCCAAACTGCCTCTGGAAGCAACGTCAGCACAATAACTGTTTGTCAGGAGCTTCATGAAATGGGTTTCCATGGCCGAGCATCCGCACACAAGCCTAAGATCACCATGCACAATGCCAAGCATCGGCTGCAGTGGTGTAAAGCTCACTGCCATTGGACTCTGGAGCAGTGGAAACATGTTCTCTGAATCACACTTCACCATTTGGCAGTTTGACAGACGAATCTGGGTGTGGTGGATGCCAGGGAACGCTATCTGCCCCAATGCATAGTTCCAACTGTAAAGTTGGCGGAGGAGGAATAATAGTATGGAGATGTTTTTCATGGTTTGGGCCCCTTAGTTCCAGTGAAGGGAAATCTTAATTCTACAGCATACAATGACATTGCAAGATGGTTCTGTTCTTCCAACTTTGTGGCAACAGTTTGGGGAAGGCCCTTTCCTGTTTCAGCACGACAATACCAGCGTGCACAAAGTGAGGTCCATACAGAAATGGTTCGAGATCGGTGTGGAAGAACTTGACTGGCCTGCACAGAGCCCTAAACTCAACCTCATCGAACTTCTTTGGGATTAATTGGAACTCCTACTGCAATCCAGGCCTAATCACCCAACATCAGTGCCAGACCTAACTAACGTGCTTGTGGCTGAATGGAAGTGTTCTAGCATATAGTGGAAAGACTTCCCAAAAGAGGCTGTTATAGGGATTCCATATTAAATTCTCATGATTTAGGAATTAGATGTTTGATGAGAACTTGTCCACATACTTTTGGTCATGTAGTGAATGTCAAAGAATTGTTTAGGCGGTTCAAATTGATCAAACTGAGAAATGGGGAATGAGAAATTGGGTCGGGATATATAGGAGTTCAGGTGCCAACCATAAGACTGCTTACCACACATATTCAGAACTCCCAGCCAACTTCCAGCCAAAACCCTCCCACTCCCCCATTTATAAAGTCAACACACTTACTGACCACTTCCAGACTGCTCTGACGGGGTAGCTGGGTACAAATTAGATTTAATTTCTTCCCTCCCTTTCTACATCCACCTTAACACGGCCACACAATATATAATCTACTGTATTCTGTATTCTGTTGTGTGTTAGAGCAGCGATTCTCATCTGGGGGATCGCAATGGGTGTTTTGGTAAAACAAAATATATCTATATATCTATACAGAATTCTAGCATTTGTTTTGACAATTTTTTTAGGAGAAAAAATATATATTCCATTCGTAACTCAAACTACTAAAGTCAGGGAGATAGCGTGTCAAAGATAACCACCATCTATTTTGTGAAGTGCACCAGTCCCTCCTGCAGCAAAGCACACCCACAACATGATGCTGCCACCCCCGTGCTTCACGGTTGGGATGGTGATTTTCGGCTTGCAAGCCTCCCCCTTTTTTCTCTAAACATAACAGTGGTCATTATGGCCAAACAGTTCTATTTTTTGTTTCATCAGACTAGAAGACATTTCTCCAAAAAGTTTGATCTTTGTTCTCATGTGCAGTTGTTCTCATGTGCAGTTGCAAACTGTAGTCTAGCTTTTTTATGGTGATTTTGGAGCAGTGGTTTCTTCCTTGCTGAGTGTCCTTTCAGCTTATGTCGATATAGGACTCGTTTAACTATGGATATACATACTTTTGTACCTGTTTCCTCCAGCATCTTCACAAGGAACTTTGCTGTTGTTCTGCGATTGATTTGCACTTTTCGCAAGTACATTCATCTCTAGGAGACAGAACGCGTCTCCTTCCTGAGCGGTATGACGGCTGCGTGGTCCCATGGTGTTTATACTTGCGTACTGTTGTTTGTTCAGATGAACGTGGTACCTTCAGGCATTTGGAAATTGCTCCCAAGGATGAACCAGACTTGTGGAGGTCTACAATAATTTTTCTGAGGTCTTGGCTGATTTATTTTGAAATAGCAGTAAAACCTTGAAATCAGCCCTTGCCTTGACAGGAAGCCAGTGTAGGGAGGCTAGCACTGGAGTAATATGATCAAATTGTGGGGTTCTAGTCAGGATTATAGCAGCCGTATTTAGCACTAACTGAAGTTTATTTAGTGCTTTATCTGGGTAGCCGGAAAGTAGAGCATTGCAGTAGTCTAACCTAGAAGCAACAAAAGCATGGATACATTTTTCTGCATCATTTTTGGACAGAAACTTTCTGATTTTTGCAATGTTACGTAAATGGAAAAAAGCTGTCCTTGAAACAGTCTTGATATGTTCGTCAAAAGAGAGATTAGGGTCCAGAGTAACGCAGAGGTCCTTCACAGTTTTATTTGAGACGACTGTACAACCATTAAGATTAATTGTCAGATTCAACAGATTCTTAGTCACTACTACCTCTCAATACGTTTCTTAGTCACTCGGCTACCTCTTAATACATCTCTTAGTCATTCTCCTACCTATCAATACATATTCTTAGTCACTCTACTACCTATCAATACATCTCTTAGTCACTACTACCTCTCAATACGTTTCTTAGTCACTCGGCTACCTCTTAATACATCTCTTAGTCATTCTCCTACCTATCAATACATCTCTTAGTCATTCTCCTACCTATCAATACATCTCTTAGTCATTTTCCTACTTTGCAATACATTTCTTAGTCACTCTACTTCACTTCCTCTCATTGTCTCTTTCTTCCTCCTAAGATATGCAGTTTTAGAAACTGTTCTTCATCTCATCTCTTCATCTCATCTCTTCTTCACCTACAGAATTACATGGCAATATAGCAATGCTGCTAGTGCACAGGGCTGTGGGCCAGAAGGTTGTGGTTACACAGACCCCCGTGGACAAGGGTAGGAGCGAAACAATCTAATTTATAATAAAATGCATAAATCTATCGTCATATTTGCAATAAAATAAATAGAACAATTGCCTTTTCTAAACACATTTCTTGCAATTCTACTTAATTTGACATGACGAGACAAAGCAGAATATTTTATAAAACCACAGCAGAGTAGGTGCAGTGAGTGGAGACTACTTTCAGAACCCATGAGCTGTCCATCTCCGATTGGTTGTGCTGTTGCTGCCACTTCAATGTAAAGGAACTTATGTACGTTACTTGAATCTGGCTTATTGTAAGGGCAATAACACTGGTAAATATACTGAACAAAAATATAAACGCAACATGCAACAATTTCAAAGATTTTACTGAGATACAAGTCATATAAGGACATCAGTCATTTAAAATACATTCATTTGACCCTAATCTATGGATTTTACATGACTGGGAATGCAGATATACATCTGTTGGTTACAGATACCTTTTAAAAAAAAAGTAGGGTCATGGATCAGGAAACCAGTTAGTATCTGGTGTGACCACCATTTGCCTCTTGCAGCAAGACGTATCTCCTCCGCATAGAGTTCATCAGGCTGTTGATTGTGGCCTGTGGAATGTTGTTCCAGTCCTCTTCAAGCTATGCCTGTGGAATGTTGTTCCAGTCCTCTTCAAGCTATGCCTGTTCCAGTCCTCTGTGCGAAGTTGCTGGATATTGTCAGAACTGGAACACGCTGTTGTACACGTCGAGCCAGAGCATCCCAAACATGATCAATGGGTGACATGTCTGGTGAGTATGCAGGCCATGGAAGAACTGGGACAATTTCAGAATCCAGGAATTGTGTACAGATCCTTGCAACATGGGGCAGTGCATTGTCATGCTGAAACATGAGGTGATGGCGGCAGATGAATGGCACGACAATGGGCTTCAGGATCTCATCACGATATCTCTCTGCATTAAAATTTCCATCTATAGAATGCAATTGTATTTGTTGTCCGTAGCATATACTTGACCTGTTCACAATGTTGACATCAGCAATCTGCTCGGCCCACACGACGCCATACACGTGATCTGCAGTTGTAGGCCGGTTGGACGTAATGCCAAATTCTCTAAAAACAACATTGGAGGTGGCTTAAGGTAGAGAAATTAACATTCAATTCTCTGGCAACAGATCCGGTAGACATTCAGGCAGTCAGTGTGCCAGTTGCACACTCCCTCAAAACTTGGTACATCTGTGGTGTTATGTGGAGTAATGGATTGGATTACAAAACACCCCATTAACTGTAATCTATTACTTTACTTTACTTTTAAATTGTAATCAGATTACAGGTAGTTTTGAAAAACTAGCCGATTACATCAAGGATTACTTTTTAAATTCAGATGTTTCTGAGAAAAAAAAATCTTTGACACTTCTCTATTTTCTCAATGACATTCAAATCAGCATTGAAAAAAAGGCTCAAGTTTAAATTTGTTCCACCTGAGTGAGTCTGACCACAAGTTAGAGACCACTGTGATGACACATCAAATGATGACCACCAATCAGAGACCACCATGAAGACACACCAAATGATGACCACCAGTTAGAGACCACTATGATGACACACCAAATGTGTTTGATGATCGTGGGAAAAGAGCAGGAATAGGCTTTTGTAGGCTACAGTCCAAGCTATGTCTTCCAATGGTGTGACTGTTGTAGGCATTCAAAGATTATCCAACTTGAATAAACGCTTGTAGGTAAGGATGACAGCAGTGGTGGTCTATGGCGATACGGATATCACTTATTATTGATATCTGCATAGCGCATTGATGTGAATCACTGCTGCTCTCTCATTTAGCTATTTGCGCCTTGTTTATTGTCTTTATAATCAATAATGTTTCAACCCAACAATACCGTTTTCAATAGAAAGGAAAAATAACAAACGGCGCGCCAAATCAGGTCTGCATACTTCCTCTGTCCTCTGACCAAAATGGCTTTTTACTCGTCGTTTTTCAAAATAAAAGCCTGAAAACCTTGTCTAAAGACTGTTGACATCTATTGGAAACCATAGGAACTGCAATCTGATTCCTAACCCATTGGATTCTCTATAGGCATTGAGTTGAAAAGCAGCCACATGAAAATAATTCCACTTCCTGGATGGATTCTTCTCAGGTTTTCACCTGTCATATCAGTTCTGTTATACTCAAACATTATTTTAGCAGTTTTGGAAACTTTAGAGTGTTTTCTATCCAAATCTATCAATTATATGTATATCCTAACTTCTGGGCCTGAGTAACAGGTAGTTTACTTTGGGCACGCTTTTCATCCGGAGGTGAAAATTCTGCCCCCTACCCAAGAGAGGTTAAAGGCACGGTCAACTTAGTGTATGTAAACTGCTGACCAACTGGAATTGTGATACAGTGACTTATAAGTGAAATAGTCTGTCTGTAAACAATTATTGGAGAAATGACTTGTGTCATGCACAAAGTAGATGTCCTATCCGACTTTACAAAACTATAGTTTGTTAACAAGCATTTTGTGGAGTGGTTGAAAAACAAGTTTTAATGAGTCCAACGTACGTGTATGTAAACCTCCGACGTCAACTGTAGATACAGTACAAAGGTTTTACATCAACAGGACTCATAATTGCGAATGCCATTCCATTACACACAAAAGTGTGGCCTACTTTTATTTACACCATCCCAGCTGCACAAAAAACTTTGAGAAGGAAGTTTTTTATTCTGATGCTTCTCTATTATTATCTATTATTATCTTCTCTTCTCTATTATTCTGATGTCCTCATATGACTTGTCTACTAAAAAAAATGTATCTGCTTCTACAGACTTTGGATCAGACTTAGATTTTGTACAAGACCAACAAAATACAATGTATTACACGGAATGTGCACAAAAAAACATATGGTTCTTGAACACTTAAGCAGATCTGTTAGCAGATATAGTTTTCCTGCAAGAGTTAAAAAAATGATTTTAAAGAAGGAGAAAGTAATATTTAAAGAGGAGCTGTGTTGGAGAGGCCTATGCTGCCACCTACTCTAGTAACATCAGGGGTGTAGGCATCCTGATCAATACAAATACACCCTTACACACAGACCAAGAAGACCGTTTTCTAATGTTGAATTGTACCTAAATTGTACCTTTCATTGTATATCCAACAAGGGGCAAATCTGGTGTTGTTAGATAGAATTCAAGCTATATGAGATCAAACACAAACTGTTCTTATTTTAGCAGGCGACTTAAATAATACATTCGGTAAGTTAGGCAGACGTTAGCAATAAAAAAAAAGGCAAATTTAAGGACGCCTCCAAAGAGGATGAACAATTATATCTGTAAAAAATAATTTACAGGACACCTAGAGATTATTATTCTCATCTACAAAAGCTATTCAAGAACTGACTACATTTTTATTTCCCAAAATGTGACCGACCGCCTTGATTCAGTCTTATGTAGCCAACATTTTTTTTTTTACATTAGATAAAAGTAGAGACTCTACAAAATGATATATCATACACTGCCTTTGAGAAACAATGGGAAAATAATTCTGCTTCGAAAGTAAAAAAAAAACAAAACGTGTAACCCCACTTTTGAGAATGTTTTGGTACACCGACTGGTGAGTTTTGCTTTGTCTACGCCCATTCAGCATTGTCCACACCCTCTCAAAGCCAGACCCACAAATCATTCTATGGATTCATATGTGAGGTCATGTGCTAAACAGTGAGTAGTGTAGTAAAGATTAAGACTAAAAGTGCTAAAAGTAGTAGTCTACAATAAGGGAAAAATACAGGTTAACAAAGTGTCCTGATAAAAATATTTTATAAACATTAAATAACATAGTAGCAATATAGAAAATAGATAGTGTCAATATATGTATATATATAAAAAAGTGTCAATGCCAGTAGAGAAATAACAAAATAATATACCGTGTGTAGAAGTGATGACGTAGTTATGTAGTATGTAGTAGAACAATATCAATAACCATATCAGCGATACTGGTGATAGATGACGTAGTTATGTAGTATGTAGTAGAACAATATCAATAACCATATCAGTGATACTGGTGATAGATGAGGTAGTTATGTAGTATGTAGTAGAACAATATCAATAACCATATCAGTGATACTGGTGATAGATGACGTAGTTATGTAGTATGTAGTAGAACAATATCAATAACCATATCAGCGATACTGGTGATAGATGACGTAGTTATGTAGTATGTAGTAGAACAATATCAATAACCATATCAGTGATACTGGTGATAGATGACGTAGTTATGTAGTATGTAGTAGAACAATATCAATAACCATATCAGTGATACTGGTGATAGATGAGGTAGTTCTATAGTATGTAGTAGAACAATATCAATAACCATATCAGTGATACTGGTGATAGATGACGTAGTTATGTAGTATGTAGTAGAACAATATCAATAACCATATCAGTGATACTGGTGATAGATGAGGTAGTTATGTAGTATGTAGTAGAACAATATCAATAACCATATCAGTGATACTGGTGATAGATGAGGTAGTTATGTAGTATGTAGTAGAACAATATCAATAACCATATCAGTGATACTGGTGATAGATGAGGTAGTTATGTAGTATGTAGTAGAACAATATCATTAACCATATCAGTGATACTGGTGATAGATGAGGTAGTTATGTAGTATGTAGTAGAACAATATCATTAACCATATCAGTGATACTGGTGATAGATGAGGTAGTTATGTAGTATGTAGTAGAACAATATCTATAGCCATATCAGTGATACTGGTGATAGATGAGGTAGTTATGTAGTATGTAGTAGAACAATATCAATAACCATATCAGTGATACTGGTGATAGATGAGGTAGTTATGTAGTATGTAGTAGAACAATATCTATAGCCATATCAGTGATACTGGTGATAGATGAGGTAGTTATGTAGTATGTAGTAGAACAATATCTATAACCATATCAGTGATACTGGTGATAGATGAGGTAGTTATGTAGTATGTAGAAGAACAATATCAATAACCATATCAGTGATACTGGTGATAGATGAGGTAGTTATGTAGTATGTAGTAGAACAATATCTATAGCCATATCAGTGATACTGGTGATAGATGAGGTAGTTATGTAGTATGTAGAAGAACAATATCAATAACCATATCAGCGATACTGGTGATAGATGAGGTAGTTATGTAGTATGTAGTAGAACAATATCTATAGCCATATCAGTGATACTGGTGATAGATGAGGTAGTTATGTACATACAATCAGGGGTAAAGTGGCTGAGCAGCAGGATAAAAAAAATAATAGTAGCAGCAACGTATGGTGTGTGTGTTAGCAGAGAGGCATGTGAACAGATAGTGCTGATGACTGGACACTCAGCGATGAACTGGTCTGTCAGAGAGTCATGTGAACAGATAGTGTTGATGACTGGGAACTCTCCCCCAGCGATGAACTGGTCTGTCAGAGAGGCATGTGAACAGATAGTGCTGATGACTGGGAACTCTCCCCCAGTGATGAACTGGTCTGTCAGAGAGGCATGTGAACAGATAGTGTTGATGACTGGGAACTCTCCCCCAGCGATGAACTGGTCTGTCAGAGAGTCATTGAAACAGATAGTGTTGATGACTGGGAACTCTCCCCCAGCGATGAACTGGTCTGTCAGAGAGGCATGTGAACAGATAGTGTTGATGACTGGGAACTCTCCCCCAGCGATGAACTGGTCTGTCAGAGAGGCATGTGAACAGATAGTGTTGATGACTGGGAACTCTCCCCCAGCGATGAACTGGTCTGTCAGAGAGGCATGTGAACAGATAGTGCTGATGACTGGGAACTCTCCCCCAGCGATGAACTGGTCTGTCAGAGAGGCATGTGAACAGATAGTGCTGATGACTGGGAACTCTCCCCCAGTGATGAACTGGTCTGTCAGAGAGGCATGTGAACAGATAGTGTTGATGACTGGGAACTCTCCCCCAGCGATGAACTGGTCTGTCAGAGAGGCACTGCAGATAGTGCTGATGACTGGGAACTCTCCCCCAGCGATGAACTGGTCTGTCAGAGAGGCACTGCAGATAGTGCTGATGACTGGGAACTCTCCCCCAGTGATGAACTGGTCTGTCAGAGAGTCATGTGAACAGATAGTGTTGATGACTGGGAACTCTCCCCCAGCGATGAACTGGTCTGTCAGAGAGTCATGTGAACAGATAGTGCTGATGACTGGGAACTCTCCCCCAGCGATGAACTGGTCTGTCAGAGAGGCATGTGAACAGATAGTGTTGATGACTGGGAACTCTCCCCCAGCAATGAACTGGTCTGTCAGAGAGGCATGTGAACAGATAGTGTTGATGACTGGGAACTCTCCCCCAGTGATCAAATCAAAAATCAAATCAAATCAAATTTTATTTGTCACATACACATGGTTAGCAGATGTTAATGCGAGTGTAGCGAAATGCTTGTGCTTCTAGTTCCGACAATGCAGTAATAACCAACAAGTAATCTAACTAACAATTCCAAAACTACTGTCTTGTACACAGTGTAAGGGGATAAAGAATATGAACTGGTCTGTCAGAGAGTCATGTGAACAGATAGTGCTGATGACTGGGAACTCTCCCCCAGTGATGAACTGGTCTGTCAGAGAGGCACTGCAGATAGTGCTGATGACTGGGAACTCTCCCCCAGTGATGAACTGGTCCGTCCGAACCACGAATGTACAAGGGAATCTATATTCGGAGAGGCTATTTCTGTCCTGCCCTTGACTTTTGTGCCGGGCATGTGATGTCCATAGCCTCTTCGTCGCAATACTCCCGGATCTTCTCAAAAATATAAGTTTGTCTAAATGTGTCCAGTCCAGCTGGTGCTTGTACAGGCAGACCATTTATGGGAGGAAGGATGTCAATGTTGCTCAGCAGCTGAAACTGTAAAACAGGAAATAACAAACAACAATATGACATTACAACATTGCATAACATCAATTCACCTCCCAAGATTAGATAAGAAAAATAACCTCATACAATGCAATGAAAATGATGTTCACCTGAAGTGCTGGTACTGCTTGATATGAGGCAGCGGTCTGAAGTACCGAGTCAGGTGTTGTTGCCAGCCATAACTTTCCACCAGCAGCGTACCATCCTCCAGTCCAACCATTCCAAGCTGTGGGACGTTGACCCCTGTCACAGTGATGTTCTTCACAACACCAGCAATCTCAGACAAAGTGTTCACTCTGGTCTTTCTGAAGCGCTACCTGATGAGGCCGAAGCACTAGTCGGGGGCAAACTTGGTGTGGCCTGTGATCAGGAAGTGAATGTCCAAACTGTGGTGGAGCTTGTGCAAGGTCCGCCAGGCACAATACCAGAACACAAACTTGTTCTTGTTTTGGCCACTGCAGTTGTCACAATTCAGGTCCACACATGTTTCCCCAACTGTAGTTGGTGAAGAAATGTATCTGGCTCTAACCAGAATAGAAAGCAGAGTGGGAGGCCCCAGTCCACAATTGAACAAGAGGACAAGTACATTAGAGTGTCTAGTTTGAGAAACAGACACCTCTTAAGTCCTCAACTGGCAGTTTCATTAAATAGTACCGGCAAAACTCCCGTCTCAACGGCAACTCCGGGATGCTGGCCTTCTAGGCAGAGTTGCAAAGAAAAAGCCATATCTCAGACTGGCCAATAAAAAGAAAAGATTAATATGGGCTAAAGAGCACAGACACTGGACAGAGGAACTCTCCCTAGAAGGCCAGCATCCCGGAGTCGCCTCTTCACTGTTGACGTAGAGACTGGACAGAGGAACTCTGCCTAGAAGGACACTATAGAATGAAGCTGCCAGTTGAGGACTTGTGAGGTGTCTGTTTCTCAAACTAGACACTATAATGTACATTAGGCTATAACTAGCAATGCAATAATATTACCACACAGATCATACACATAATGTTAGCTAACAAGCCAGCCACCTAACGTCAGCTAGCTAACAGTACGCTTTTAACTTTAACTTTTGTTTAGACATGTAGCCAGCTAGCTAACTAAACAATGAACCATAATCCCAATCCATAAAGTACTAGCAATACAAACTGATTGTCATAGCTAGCTAAAGTGAACCAAATAGGTTCAATGTTATCTAGTTAGCTAGCTAACATTAGGCTATAACTAGCAATGTAAATAGCTTTCTGAGATAATATTACTACACAGATCATACAAATAATGTTAGCTAGAGAGCCAGCCACCTAACGCTAGCTATTTAGCTAACAGCAAACTTGAACTTGCAATGAAAACAACTTTCTGACAAAATTAGAAACGTATCAATATCTGAAACGGCATCTAGACTCTTGCCCATGGATGAATGATTCACAGCAGTCTACAACCCCTTTTCTGTAAAAAAGACATCCTGTGTAGTTTCCGTTTTGTTTGTACTGGTTCACACTGACCGCAAGCAATGCCATAAGAATCGCCCTCCAGGAAGTAGTCCATTTTCCCACTGACCTTTGACTGTCGATAGTTCAGGGCTGCGATGTTATTGTGTGCAGCAGCAACACATTGCAGTTCTCCATGACTAATGTCATATGTTTCTGGAAAAAAACTGCAGTAGAAAGGATACATATATAACGAGCAGCTCATTTTATAGACAGAAGCATGCTACATGGCAGACCAATCGGAAACTCATCGGCATGTCCAGCCCGTTCATTATTTCAGGCAATCATGGCTATTTAAGGAACATGAAAGTTCAAATGTTCCAGAAGGCATTTCTGCCTATTGCTACTATGTTATTTAATGTTTATAAAACGCATTTTGATAAAAAAATAAATACAAATAAACTTTCAAATGCCTCTCCTGTGATGTCGTGAATTGAGACATATAAGTTTCCTGAAACGAGTCACAAATGCACTCAACAATGTACTGTGGGAAAACATTTTTTTGTAATGATTCTCTGGTATTTTGCTTAATTACACCAACAGAAAATACACTTCACGACAGGGGAACAAACAGAGAGCATCTTCAAGACCCGAAATGCACAACAGTTTTTCTCAATTCTCGAATTATATATATATTTTTTCAAACCAATAAGTTCAAATCTCAGAACAATTAGTTTCTTGTTCACACCAGATTTCAATTTCTTATCAATTTAAGAAAACTGCACGTGTTTTGGCACGTGTGCGAAAGAGCAAATACATTTGTCTACAATTACATGCACATGGCTGATCAAAACTGATGAGTTGATTCTCAGTGAAATTCTGTCAGACATACATGTATGTACATATGAAGTCGGAAGTTTACATACACTTATGTTGGAGTCATTTAAACTCGTTTTTCAACCACTCCACAAATTTCTTGATAACAAACAAAAAAATAGTTTTGGCAAGTCGATTAGGACATCTACTTTGTGCATGACACAAGTCATTTTTACAACAATTGTTTACAGACAGATTATTTCACTTGTAATTCACTGTATCACAATGCCAGTGGGTCAGAAGTTTACATACACTATGTTGCCTATGCCTTTACACAGCTTGGAAAATTCCAGAAAATTGTGTCATGGCTAGAAGCTTCTGATAGGCTAATTGACATAATTTGAGTGAATTGGAGGTGTACCTGTGGATGTATTTCAAGGCCTACCTTCAAAATCAGTGAATATTTTTTTGGGGGCCGAAGCGATTGAGAAATTGTAAATACGTAAATTAACTAAACTTAACTAATCCATTAACATTACAAATGTAGACTTAAGGACAAAGTAAAACCGACCCCCTGATATAATCTGGGATGTTTTTAAAGCATTAGGGAAATGATAATCTCATACTCTGCAAAAGTTCAAAGTTCAAAATTTAATCGGGAGAGTCCCTATGCTAATTAGAGACTCAAACGTTTAATATATTGTGACAATAATAAAATAATAACAACGCTCATAAGCAAAAGAATGGCAACAGTCTTACCGGACTTGATACATATCAATCAAACAGGGTTTATTAAAAATAGACACTTACAAACAATTACAAGAACATGTTTCAATTTAACACAGTACGCTAAATAACAATATATGGATTTATAAATAAATACTGTTGATACTGAAAAGGCTTTTGACCGCCTTGAATTCAACTTTCCAGCTGAAATAATACATTTAATACATAATATATTATATAAATGTCCTAAAGCAAAAATGTACACAAATAATACATTATCTGATGAAATCAATCTTGAACGGGGCACAAGACAGGGTTGTCCTCTCTCTCCACTCTGGTTTGCACTGGCGATTGAACTGCTTGCAGAAAGAATTAGACAGGACTCAAACCTAACAGGCATCAGGATTGCTAAACATGAATATAAACTAAACTTATTTGCAGATGATCTCCTGATACACAGTGCATTCGGAAAGTATTTAGACCCCTTGACTTTTTCTACATTTTGTTACGTTACAGCCTTATTCTTAAAACTATTTTCTCCTCATCAACCTCCACACAATACCCCATAATGACAAAGCAAAAACAGATTTTATGAAAAATTTGCAAATGTATAAAAATGTATGAATGGACATTTAGGATTTCCCACAAGGTAAAAAACGGGGACCCTGAGCAGCGACCCATCAGCCACCAGCCCAAGCATCCAACCGCCAGACCACCAGCCCTCCAAGATCCCCCACCACAGTTCCCCCGAGAGCTTCCCCTCAACCATCTGAGAACCCCCCCTCCAACACATTAAAAATAAAATAATTCCATTACTCCCCTGACCCCCACTGAACCAACATCCAACAAAATGAAAAAAAAAAAAAAGAGGAAGAAATTGAAATTGAAATTTGGTACACTTCCCCAGATCTGTACATCGACACAATCCTGTCTCGGAGCTCTATGGTTGTCAAATCCTTCAACCTCGTGGCTTGGATTTTGCTCTGACATGCACTGTCAACCGTGAGACTTTATATAGACAGGAGTGTGCCTTTCCAAATCATGTCCAATCAATTGAATTTACCATAGGTGGACTCCAATCAAGTTGTAGAAACATCTCAAGGAGTAGCAATAGAAACAGGATGCACCTGAGCTCAATTTCAAGTCTCGTAGCAAAGGGTCTGAATACTTCTGTAAATAAGGTATATCTGTATTTTATTTTTAATACACTTGCAAAAATGTCTAAAAAACAGTTTTTGCTTTGTTATTATGGAGTGTGTGGACTGATGATGGGAAGAAAAAAACATGTAATACATTTTAGAATTAAGCTGTAACGTACATACTTTCCCAAAGCATTGTACCTGACCAATATTGTAAACTCACTGCCCCCCTAAATCTAACAGTAACTCAATAATCTGTGCCTTCTGGGAATGATGCCAAGTCCAAAAGTTATGGGGCGCAGTTCAAAAGTTGGCTGTCAGAAGTAGAAGTTAGTTCCACAAGGTAAATGTTACATTTGAATCTGTTTGCACGTTTCAAGACATGGCATTCTTTTCTCATCAATCATCTTGAAAAAAAAAGAAAAACATGTACTAAATGTTGAAAGTGCGTGTGGGCGACGGAACGAAATTTAAAAAATGATGCTGTTTGAAACCACGAGGTGGAGAATGATGCAGGCGCTGCAGATAAGGAGCAAGGGATTCTGGATAGGTGTGACATTGTTCACATTTGTGTGCATTTTGAATGCTGTCATTCATATGTGTGTATGGTCTGTAGTGTAAAAAAATTATATTTAAAATAATCGTACAATTTTTTTTTTAAGGAACAGCGGATTAACAACTCAACCTCAACCAATCAGAATATTCGCATGAAAAATAAATGTCTCACGATTTGATCCAATTTCTTGAGCTGAGTTTAAACATAACGGTACACAAAACTGTTGGCTTTCTGTGTCATGAACTCTCTCTCTCTTTGGCTACTGTATATTATGATCTCTCCCTAGCTCCTGTAGCCCTGTATCTGTGAAGGATGTATTCTGATGATCTCTCCCTAGTTCCTGAAGCCCCGTATCTGTGAAGGATGTGTGCTGATGATCTCTCCCTAGCTCCTGTAGCCCTGTATCTGTGAAGGATGTATTCTGATGATCTCTCCCTAGCTCCTGTAGCCCTGTATCTGTGAAGGATGTATTCTGATGATCTCTCCCTAGCTCCTGTAGCCCTGTATCTGTGAAGGATGTGTGCTGATGATCTCTCCCTAGCCCCTGTAGCCCCGTATCTGTGAAGGATGTATGCTAATGATCTCTCCCTAGTCCCAAAGCCCTGTATCTATGAAGGATTCATGCTGATGATCTTTCCCTAGCCCCTGAAGCCCCGTATCTGTGAAGGATGTATTCTGATGATCTCGCCCTAGCCCCCGAAGCCCCCGTATCTGTGAAGATGTGTGCTGATGATCTCTCCCTAGCCCCTGAAGCCCGCATATCTGTGAAAGATCTAGGCTGATGCCTGTGTTTTTGGAGAGAGCATAGCGAGAGGTCCTGCTTGGCTACCGTCATGGCCGAGAGCAGACACAGGGAGATCAGCCAACAACAAGACAGGATCTTGGACCAGGCAGACCTTATTGAGAATATACAGTCCATGATTAAAAACAAATAAAGTCCTGCAGACACCAAGCCTGTGTCATAGGGCCCTGGTCAAAGTAGTGCACCATATAGTGAATAGGGTGCAATTTCAGATGCAGCCAAAATCATGATTGTGAAGGTACTATCTGTACATTATGTCAATGCAATAAGACCTGCAATCATTTCAGATGCTCATTTCAGATGCTTAGTAACTGGTGTTGTTATATTGCAGTGTAATCTTTCATCTCAGCATCTGTTAGAAAAGACGGAAAGACAGGAAGTCTACAGTACAGACAGACAGACAGACAGACAGACAGACAGACAGACAGACAGACAGACAGACAGACAGACAGACAGACAGACAGACAGACAGACAGACAGACAGACAGACAGACAGACAGACAGACAGGAAGGGACAGTCTGGGTCTCCAGTACAGAGCCAGTAGACAGACAGACAGACAGACAGACAGACAGACAGACAGACAGACAAGGACAGTCTGCGTCTACAGTACATAGCCAGTAGACAGACAGACAAGCAGACATCTGTCTTGCACATTGCAGTGAGGAGAAGTTCCACTGACGTCTGGGGAGCATTCTGAACCATGGCACTGTTTTGCCTGATAATTCCCTCAGTCTGGCTGTTTAAACTAGCCATGCCTGAGGACATTACAGTCTCTATAACTTATAGGGCCACCTAGAATCAACTGGATTGTGAAGTGGATGAATGTCGAAAAAGGAATGTCATATATGAAGGTTGAGAGAAAGAGAGCTTGAGATAGAGGGGAAGAGAGAGACAGAGAGTTGCATTTTTGAGAGAAAGAGAGCTTGAGATAGAGGGGAAGGAGAGAGACACAGAGTTACATTTTTTTTAGAGAGAGAGAGAGAGAATATTACCAAATTCCTCTGGTCTTTGCTGCCGGTCAGGTGAGAGCAGACCCCCACATGTGTTTGCTATACACACTGTATTGTGGGTATACTTGTCTACTCTCTCTCCTGGTTGGCCCTGAGTTTCTCTCAATCTCTCTCCCCACCCCAACTTGGTCTCTCAGGGAAGCGGAGCCCCTGGAAAATAACGACTCTGAACCCCACAGCCAACTGTGATATAATGGAAAACACTGAGAAGTCTTCTGAGAGAATTAGACAGACTGACAGGTAAAAGGGAAAGCGACACAGGAACATCGCTACATGGCTACAGCACCGCTAAAAATCACTGGATGTAACGATCAGACTTTGAAAATAATAAAAACATATTTTGGCTGAGCTTGATTGGCAATATGGGTACAATAAAATATTTTTGGAATAGTATTTGAACCCAGGACAGACTGCCGTACAGAAGTATGTGGGAATGACCAACACTCTGAGGTTGGCATGGGTTATGCTGTGAACCCTCTACCCTTACACTCTGAGGTTGGCATGGGATATGCTGTGAACCCTCTAACCTTACACTCTGAGGTTGGCATGGGTTATGCTGTGAACCCTCTTACCTTACACTCTGAGGTTGGCATGGGTTATGCTGTGAACCCTCTAACCTTACACTCTGAGGTTGGCATAGGTTATGCTGTGAACCCTCTAACCTTACACTCTGAGGTTGGCATGGGTTATGCTGTGAACCCTCCAGCCTTACACTCTGAGGTTGGCATGGGTTATGCTGTGAACCCTCCAGCCTTACACTCTGAGGTTGGCATGGGATATGCTGTGAACCCTCTAACCCTACACTCTGAGGTTGGCATGGGTTATGCTGTGAACCCTCTTACCTTACACTCTGAGATTGGCATGGGTTATGCTGTGAACCCTCTACCCTTACACTCTGAGGTTGGCATGGGTTATGCTGTGAACCCTCTAACCTTACACTCTGGGATTGGCATGGGATATGCTGTGAACCCTCTAACCTTACACTCTGAGGTTGGCATGGGTTATGCTGTGAACCCTCTAACCTTACACTCTGAGGTTGGCATGGGATATGCTGTGAACCCTCTAACCTTACACTCTGAGGTTGGCATGGGTTATGCTGTGAACCCTCTACCCTTACACTCTGAGGTTGGCATGGGTTATGCTGTGAACCCTCTAACCTTACACTCTGAGGTTGGCATGGGTTATGCTGTGAACCCTCTAACCTTACACTCTGAGGTTGGCATGGGATATGCTGTGAACACTCTAACCTTACACTCTGAGGTTGGCATGGGTTATGCTGTGAACCCTCCAGCCTTACACTCTGAGGTTGGCATGGGTTATGCTGTGAACCCTCTAACCCTACACTCTGAGGTTGGCATGGGTTATGCTGTGAACCCTCTAACCTTACACTCTGGGATTGGCATGGGATATGCTGTGAACCCTCTAACCTTACACTCTGAGGTTGGCATGGGATATGCTGTGAACCCTCTAACCTTACACTCTGAGGTTGGCATGGGTTATGCTGTGAACCCTCTTACCTTACACTCTGAGGTTGGCATGGGTTATGCTGTGAACCCTCCAGCCTTACACTCTGAGGTTGGCATGGGTTATGCTGTGAACCCTCCAGCCTTACACTCTGAGGTTGGCATGGGTTATGCTGTGAACCCTCCAGCCTTACACTCTGAGGTTGGCATGGGATATGCTGTGAACCCTCTAACCTTACACTCTGAGGTTGGCATGGGTTATGCTGTGAACCCTCTACCCTTACACTCTGAGGTTGGCATGGGTTATGCTGTGAACCCTCCAGCCTTACACTCTGAGGTTGGCATGGGTTATGCTGTGAACCCTCTAACCTTACACTCTGGGATTGGCATGGGTTATGCTGTGAACCCTCTACCCTTACACTCTGAGGTTGGCATGGGTTATGCTGTGAACCCTCTAACCTTACACTCTGAGGTTGGCATGGGTTATGCTGTGAACCCTCTAACCTTACACTCTGGGATTGGCATGGGATATGCTGTGAACCCTCTAACCTTACACTCTGAGGTTGGCATGAGTTATGCTGTGAACCCTCTAACCCTACACTCTGAGGTTGGCATGGGTTATGCTGTGAACCCTACAGTTGTTGAAATAATCAGTCCTGGGTGCCTGTGTAATGCTGTATCAATGTGTTCTGCATGTGTGAATGTGTTTCTCACTCAACAGGGTAACGTCATGTTGTGGTGAATGTGTCTCATCGGCAGAGTGTGGGGTCGACAGGGTAACGTCATGTTGTGGTGAATGTGTCTCATCGGCAGAGTGTGGGGTCGACAGCGTAACGTCTTGTTGTAACGTGGTGAATGTGTCTAATCGGCAGAGTGTGGGGTCGACAGGGTAACGTCATGTTGTAACGTGGTGAATGTGTCTCATCGGCAGAGTGTGGGGTCGACAGAGTAACGTCATGTTGTGGTGAATGTGTCTCATCGGCAGAGTGTGGGGTCAACAGGGTAACATCATGTTGTAACGTGGTGAATGTGTCTCATCGGCAGAGTGTGGGGTCGACAGGCTAACGTCATGTTGTGGTGAATGTGTCTCATCGGCAGAGTGTGGGGTCGACAGGGTAACATCATGTTGTGGTGAATGTGTCTCATCGGCAGAGTGTGGGGTCGACAGGGTAACGTCATGTTGTGGTGAATGTGTCTCATCGGCAGAGTGTGGGGTCGACAGGCTAACGTCATGTTGTAACGTGGTGAATGTGTCTCATCGGCAGAGTGTGGGGTCGACAGGCTAACGTCATGTTGTGGTGAATGTGCCTCATCGGCAGAGTGTGGGGTCGACAGGGTAACGTCATGTTGTGGTGAATCTGTCTCATCGGCAGAGTGTGGGGTCGACAGGCTAACGTCATGTTGTGGTGAATGTGTCTCATCGGCAGAGTGTGAGGTCGACAGGCTAACGTCATGTTGTAACGTGGTGAATGTGTCTCATCGGCAGAGTGTGGGGTCGACAGAGTAACGTCATGTTGTGGTGAATGTGTCTCATCGGCAGAGTGTGGGGTCGACAGGGTAACGTCATGTTGTGGTGAATGTGTCTCATCGGCAGAGTGTGGGGTCGACAGCGTAACGTCTTGTTGTAACGTGGTGAATGTGTCTAATCGGCAGAGTGTGGGGTCGACAGGGTAACGTCATGTTGTAACGTGGTGAATGTGTCTCATCGGCAGAGTGTGGGGTCGACAGAGTAACGTCATGTTGTGGTGAATGTGTCTCATCGGCAGAGTGTGGGGTCAACAGGGTAACATCATGTTGTAACGTGGTGAATGTGTCTCATCGGCAGAGTGTGGGGTCGACAGGCTAACGTCATGTTGTGGTGAATGTGTCTCATCGGCAGAGTGTGGGGTCGACAGGGTAACATCATGTTGTGGTGAATGTGTCTCATCGGCAGAGTGTGGGGTCGACAGGGTAACGTCATGTTGTGGTGAATGTGTCTCATCGGCAGAGTGTGGGGTCGACAAGCTAACGTCATGTTGTAACGTGGTGAATGTGTCTCATCGGCAGAGTGTGGGGTCGACAGGCTAACGTCATGTTGTGGTGAATGTGCCTCATCGGCAGAGTGTGGGGTCGACAGGGTAACGTCATGTTGTGGTGAATCTGTCTCATCGGCAGAGTGTGGGGTCGACAGGCTAACGTCATGTTGTGGTGAATGTGTCTCATCGGCAGAGTGTGAGGTCGACAGGCTAACGTCATGTTGTAACGTGGTGAATGTGTCTCATCGGCAGAGTGTGGGGTCGACAGAGTAACGTCATGTTGTGGTGAATGTGTCTCATCGGCAGAGTGTGGGGTCGACAGGGTAACGTCATGTTGTGGTGAATGTGTCTCATCGGCAGAGTGTGGGGTCGACAGGGTAACGTCATGTTGTGGTGAATGTGTCTCATCGGCAGAGTGTGGGGTCGACAGGGTAACGTCATGTTGTGGTGAATGTGTCTCATCGGCAGAGTGTGGGGTCGACAGGGTAACGTCATGTTGTGGTGAATGTGTCTCATCGGCAGAGTGTGGGGTCGACAGGGTAACGTCATGTTGTGGTGAATGTGTCTCATCGGCAGAGTGTGGGGTCGACAGGCTAACATCATGTTGTGGTGAATGTGTCTCATCGGCAGAGTGTGGGGTCGACAGGGTAACGTCATGTTGTGGTGAATGTGTCTCATCGGCAGAGTGTGGGGTCGACAGGGTAACGTCATGTTGTGGTGAATGTGTCTCATCGGCAGAGTGTGGGGTCCACAGGGTAACGTCATGTTGTGGTGAATGTGTCTCATCGGCAGAGTGTGGGGTCGACAGGGTAACGTCATGTTGTGGTGAATGTGTCTCATCGGCAGAGTGTGGGGTCGACAGGGTAACGTCATGTTGTGGTGAATGTGTCTCATCGGCAGAGTGTGGGGTCGACAGGGTAACGTCATGTTGTGGTGAATGTGTCTCATCGGCAGAGTGTGGGGTCCACAGGGTAACGTCATGTTGTAATGTGGTGAATGTGTCTCATCGGCAGAGTGTGGGGTCGACAGGCTAACGTCATGTTGTAACGTGGTGAATGTGTCTCATCGGCAGAGTGTGGGGTCGACAGGCTAACGTCATGTTGTGGTGAATGTGTCTCATCGGCAGAGTGTGGGGTCGACAGGGTAACGTCATGTTGTGGTGAATGTGTCTCATCGGCAGAGTGTGGGGTCGACAGGCTAACATCATGTTGTGGTGAATGTGTCTCATCGGCAGAGTGTGGGGTCGACAGGGTAACGTCATGTTGTGGTGAATGTGTCTCATCGGCAGAGTGTGGGGTCGACAGGGTAACGTCATGTTGTGGTGAATGTGTCTCATCGGCAGAGTGTGGGGTCCACAGGGTAACGTCATGTTGTGGTGAATGTGTCTCATCGGCAGAGTGTGGGGTCGACAGGGTAACGTCATGTTGTGGTGAATGTGTCTCATCGGCAGAGTGTGGGGTCGACAGGGTAACGTCATGTTGTGGTGAATGTGTCTCATCGGCAGAGTGTGGGGTCCACAGGGTAACGTCATGTTGTGGTAAATGTGTCTCATCGGCAGAGTGTGGGGTCGACAGGGTAACGTCATGTTGTGGTGAATGTGTCTCATCGGCAGAGTGTGGGGTCGACAGGGTAACGTCATGTTGTGGTGAATGTGTCTCATCGGCAGAGTGTGGGGTCCACAGGGTAACGTCATGTTGTAATGTGGTGAATGTGTCTCATCGGCAGAGTGTGGGGTCGACAGGCTAACGTCATGTTGTAACGTGGTGAATGTGTCTCATCGGCAGAGTGTGGGGTCGACAGGCTAACGTCATGTTGTAACGTGGTGAATTTGTGTCATCGGCAGAGTGTGGGGTCGACAGGGTAACATCATGTTGTAACGTGGTGAATGTGTCTCATCGGCAGAGTGTGGGGTCGACGGGGTAACGTCATGTTGTAACGTGGTGAATGTGTCTCATCGGCAGAGTGTGGGGTCGACAGGGTAACGTCATGTGGTGAATGTGTCTCATCGGCAGTGTGGGGTCGACAGGGTAACATCATGTTGTGGTGAATGTGTCTCATCGGCAGAGTGTGGAGTCGACAGGCTAACGTCATGTTGTAACGTGGTGAATGTGTCTCATCGGCAGAGTGTGGGGTCGACAGGGTAACATCATGTTGTAACGTGGTAAATGTGTCTCATCGGCAGAGTGTGGGGTCGACAGGGTAACGTCATGTTGTAACGTGGTGAATGTGTCTCATCGGCAGAGTGTGGGGTCGACAGGGTAACGTCATGTTGTGGTGAATGTGTCTCATCGGCAGAGTGTGGGGTCGACAGGGTAACATCATGTTGTAACGTGGTGAATGTGTCTCATCGGCAGAGTGTGGGGTCGACAGGGTAACGTCATGTTGTAACGTGGTGAATGTGTCTCATCGGCAGAGTGTGGGGTCGACAGGGTAACATCATGTTGTGGTGAATGTGTCTCATCGGCAGAGTGTGGGGTCGACAGGGTAACGTCATGTTGTGGTGAATGTGTCTCATCGGCAGAGTGTGGGGTCGACAGGGTAACGTCATGTGGTGAATGTGTCTCATCGGCAGTGTGGGGTCGACAGGGTAACATCATGTTGTGGTGAATGTGTCTCATCGGCAGAGTGTGGGGTCGACAGCGTAACGTCATGTTGTAACGTGGTGAATGTGTCTCATCGGCAGAGTGTGGGGTCGACAGGGTAACATCATGTTGTGGTGAATGTGTCTCATCGGCAGAGTGTGGGGTCGACAGCGTAACGTCATGTTGTAACGTGGTGAATGTGTCTCATCGGCAGAGTGTGGGGTCGACAGGGTAACATCATGTTGTGGTGAATGTGTCTCATCGGCAGAGTGTGGGGTCGACAGCGTAACGTCATGTTGTGGTGAATGTGTCTCATCGGCAGAGTGTGGAGTCGACAGGCTAACGTCATGTTTAATGTAAAAAGACCAGATGGAAAGAATTCTCTAAATTCACATTCTTGGTCAGTGGGTTTTACTGTAGTCAGATCGTTACCAACAGTTACAGAGGAGATGGAGTACCGATTTACTGCTTCAGCATGGTGAAAAGTCTTGTGTGCCAAGATACATATATATATAATGTGACATTTAGCACTTTAACCCAAAGCGATTTACAGTCAAGCGTGCATAATGTTGTATGTTTGGGTAGTCTATCAAATCAAATCAAAGTTTATTTGTCACATGCGCCGAATACAACAGGTGTAGACCTTATAGTGAAATGCTATAATTTGACTGATTGATTTGATGTGACAAATAAAATTTGATTTGATTTGAAATGCTTACTTACAGGCTCTAACCAATAGTGCCAAAAAGGTATTAGGTGAACAATAGATAAGTAAAGAAATAAAAACAACAGTAAAAAGACAGTGAAAAACAGTAGTGAGGCTATAAAAGTAGCGAGGCTATTTAAAGTAGTGAGGCTACATACAGACACTGGTTAGTCAGGCTGATTGAGGTAGTATGTACATGCAGATATGGTTAAAGTGACTATGCATATATGATGAACAGAGAGTAGCAGCAGAGTAAAAGAGAGGTTGGCGGTTGGTGGGTGGCGGGACAGCTCAGTTAGCCAATGTGCGGGAGCACTGATTGGTCGGGCAAATTGAGGTGGTATGTACATGAATGTACAGTTAAAGTGACTATGCGTATATGATAAACAGAGAGTAGCAGCAGCGTAAAAGAGAGGTTTGGGGGGCACACAATGCAAATAGTCCGGGAAGACATTTGATTACCTGTTCAGGAGTCTTATGGCTTGGGGGTTAAAAACTGTTGAGAAGCCTTTTTGTCCTAGACTTGGCACTCCGGTACCGCTTGCCATGCAGTAGTAGAGAGAACAATCTATGACTGGGGTGGCTGGAGTCTTTGACAAGATTTAGGGCCTTCCTCTGACACCGCCTGGTGTAGAGGTCCTGGACGGCAGGCAGCTTAGTCACAGTGTACTGGGCCGTACGCACTACCCTGTATGTTTCACCCCGCTCTGTAAGTCCCGCACCTGCAAATGTTGCCTGTCATCCATGGCTTCTGGTTGTGGTATGTACGTACAGTCAATGTGGGGACGACGTCCTCAATGCACTTATTGATAAAGCCAGTGACAGAGGTGGTGTACTCCTCAATGCCATCGGAAGAATCC
The DNA here is from genome assembly GCF_057628025.1 of Oncorhynchus mykiss. Taxonomy (NCBI): domain Eukaryota; kingdom Metazoa; phylum Chordata; class Actinopteri; order Salmoniformes; family Salmonidae; genus Oncorhynchus; species Oncorhynchus mykiss. Next base: position 39,213,234 of record NC_143049.1, on the reverse strand, counting down.
CGGAACATATTCCAGTCTGTGATAGCAACACAGTCCTGTAGTTTAGCATCTGCTTCATCTGACCACTTATTTTATAGACCGAGTCACTGGTGCTTCCTGCTTTAATTTTTGCTTATAAGCAGGATTCAGGAGGATAGAGTTGTGGTTGGATTTACCAAATGGAGGGCGAGGGAGAGCTTTGTACACGTCTCTGTGTGTGTGGAGTACAGGTGATCTGGAATTTTTTCCCCTCTGGTTGCACATTTAACATGTTGATAGAGATTTGGTAGAACTGATTTAAGTTCCCTGCATTAAATTCTCCGGCCACTAGGAGCGCTGCCTCTAGGTGAGTGGTTTCCTGTTGGCTCATTTCCTTATACAGCTGACTGAGTGAGGTCTTAGTGCCTGCATCTGTCTGTGGTGGTAAATAAACAACCACAAAAAGTATAGCTGAGAACTCAGCTTATCTCAACATACTCTCCTTCAGGTGAGCAAAACCTAGAGACTTACTCAGATTTCATGCACCAGCTGTTGTTTACAAATATGCACAGACCCCCCCGCTCGTATTACTGGAGTGTGCTGTTCTATCCTGCCGGTGCAGCCTGTATCCCGCTAGCTGAATATCCATGTCGTCATTCAGCCACGATTCCGTGAAGCATAGGATATTACAGTTTTTGATGTCCCGTTGGTAGGATACTCGTGATCGTACCTCGTCTAATTTATCATCCAATGATTGCATGTTGGCGAGTAATATTGACGGTAACGTTAGCTTTCCCACTCGCCTTCTGCGGATCCTCACGAGGCATCCGGCTCTGTGTCCCCTGTACCTGCGTTTCCTAAACATAACGGGATGTTGGCCTTGTCGGGTGTTTGGAGAATCTCCTGTGAGTCTTGCTTGTTGAAGAAGAAATCTTTGTCTAATCCGAGATGAGTGATCTCTGTCCTGATATCCAGAAGCTCTTTGTCTAATCCGAGGTGAGTGACCGCTGTCCTGATATCCAGAAGCTCTTTGTCTAATCCGAGGTGAGTGATCGCAGTCCTGATATCCAGAAGCTCTTTGTCTAATCCGAGGTGAGTGATCGCTGTCCTGATATCCAGAAGCTCTTTGTCTAATCCGAGGTGAGTGATCTCTGTCCTGATATCCAGAAGCTCTTTGTCTAATCCGAGGTGAGTGATCTCTGTCCTGATATCCAGAAGCTCTTTGTCTAATCCGAGGTGAGTGATCTCTGTCCTGATATCCAGAAGCTCTTTGTCTAATCCGAGGTGAGTGATCTCTGTCCTGATATCCAGAAGCTCTTTGTCTAATCCGAGGTGAGTGATCGCAGTCCTGATATCCAGAAGCTCTTTGTCTAATCCGAGGTGAGTGATCGCAGTCCTGATATCCAGATGCTCTTTGTATAATCCGAGGTGAGTGATCGCTGTCCTGATATCCAGAAGCTCTTTGTCTAATCCGAGGTGAGTGACCGCTGTCCTGATATCCAGAAACTCTTTGTCTAATCCGAGGTGAGTGACCGCTGTCCTGATATCCAGAAACTCTTTGTCTAATCCGAGGTGAGTGATCGCTGTCCTGATATCCAGTAGCTCTTCGTCTAATCCGAGGTGAGTGATCGCTGTCCTGATATGCAGAAGCTCTTTGTCTAATCCGAGGTGAGTGATCGCTGTCCTGATATCCAAAAGCTCTTTGTCTAATCCGAGGTAAGTGATCGCTGTCCTGATATCCAGTAGCTCTTCGTCTAATCCGAGGTGAGTGATCGCTGTCCTGTGATATCCAGAAGCTCTTTGTCTAATCCGAGGTGAGTGATCGCTGTCCTGATATCCAGAAGCTCTTTTCTACGATAAGATATGGTTGCAGAAACATTATGTACAAAATAAGTTACAAATAACATGAAAAAAAAACACATAACAACAGAATTGGTTGGGCGCCCGTAAAATGACTGCCATTTCTTCCGGCGCCAGTTTAGGTCTAGCAATCAAACCAACTATCCTGGCTTTATAAGATGCTCTACCAACTAAGCCTCAGAGGAAGTTCACACGCTGATCAATCCAAATGAGTCGTTGAACCTAAATTCAGATTAATCCAATAATTAATGTCTACATTTTGAAAAAATAAAAATATTTCATCTTATTGACTTAATCAAGGACCTTCACTCTAACTGTAGTGTTTCTTTTAAAACAAAGAACAAATTAAGTTCTTTCAGAAACAAATAGATTTCTTCTTAGTTCTTCTAGGTCTGACCTATAGAGAGAAATACCATAAACTAAAACATAAAGAGACAAGGGGTACTTAAGAATGTTCCTCTCAGTAAAATGGTGCTCAACTCGTGACCCTAAAGCAACAGAGAGAGACAGTGAAGAAGAGAGAGAAGAGAGTGAAGAAGAGAGAGAAGAGAGTGAAGAGAGAGAAGAGAGAGAAGAGAGTGGAGAGAGAGAGAAGAGAGTGAAGAAGAGAGAGAAGAGAGAGAGAAGAGAGTGAAGAAGAGAGAGAAGAGAGTGAAGAAGAGAGAGAAGAGTGAAGAGAGAGAGAGAGAAGAGAGTGAAGAAGAGAGAGAAGAGAGAGAAGAGAGAGAAGAGAGAGAAGAGAGTGGAGAGAGAGAGAAGAGAGTGAAGAAGAGAGAGAAGAGAGAGAGAGAGAGAGAAGAGAGTGAAGAAGAGAGAGAAGAGAGTGAAGAGAGAGAAGAGAGAGAGAAGAGAGTGAAGGGAGAGAGAAGAGAGTGAAGAGAGTGAAGAAGAGAGAGAAGAGAATGAAAAGAGAGAGAGAGAAGAGAGTGAAGAGAGAGAGAAGAGAGTGAAGAGAGAGAGAGAAGAGAGTGAAGAGAGAGAGAAGAGAGTGAAGAAGAGAGAGAGGAGAGTGAGTGAAGAGAGAGAGAGAAGAGTGTGAAGAGAGAGAGAAGAGAGTGAAGAAGAGAGAGAGAGAGAAGAGAGTGAAGAAGAGAGAGAAGAGAGTGAAGAAGAGAGAGAAGAGAGTGAAGAGAGAGAGAAGAGAGTGAAGAGAGAGAGAAGAGAGTGTAGAAGAGAGAGAAGAGAGTGAAGAGAGAGAGAGAAGAGAGTGAAGAGAGTGAAGAAGAGAGGGAAGAGAGTGAAGAGAGAGAGAGAAGAGAGTGAAGAGAGAGAGAAGAGAGTGAAGAGAGAGAGAGAAGAGAGTGAAAAGAGAGAGATGAGAGTGAAGAAGAGAGAGAGGAGAGTGAGTGAAGAGAGATAGAGAAGAGTGTGAAGAGAGAGAGAAGAGAGTGAAGAAGAGAGAGAAGAGAGTGAAGAGAGAGAGAGAAGAGAGTGAAGAAGAGAGAGAAGAGAGTGAAGAGAGAGAGAGAAGAGAGTGAAGAGAGAGAGAAGAGAGTGTAGAAGAGAGAGAAGAGAGTGAAGAGAGAGAGAGAAGAGAGTGAAGAGAGGGAATAAGAGAGAGAAGAGAGTGAAGAGAGAGAGAGAGAAGAGTGTGAAGAGAAAGAGAAGAGAGTGAAGAGAGAGAGAAGAGAGTGAAGAAGAGAGAGAGGAGAGTGAGTGAAGAGAGAGAGAGAAGAGTGTGAAGAGAGAGAGAAGAGATTGAAGAAGAGAGAGAAGAGAGTGAAGAGAGAGAGAGAAGAGTGTGAAGAGAGAGAGAAGAGAGTGAAGAGAGAGAGAGAAGAGAGTGAAGAGAGAGAGAAGAGAGTGTAGAACAGAGAGAAGAGAGTGAAGAGAGAGAAGAGAGTGAAGTGAGAGAAGAGAGTGAGGAGAGAGAGAAGAGAGTGGAGAGAGAGAAGAGAGTGAAGAGAGAGAGAAGAGAGTGAAGAGACAGAGAAGAGAGTGAAGAAGAGAGAGGAGAGTGAGTGAAGAGAGAGAGAGAAGAGTGTGAAGAGAGAGAAGAGAGTGAAGAGAGAGAGAGAAGAGAGTGAAGAAGAGAGAGAGAGAAGAGAGTGAAGAAGAGAGAGAAGAGTGAAGAGAGAGAGAGGATAGAGAAGAGAGTGAAGAGAGAGAGAGAAGAGAGTGAAGAAGAGAGAATAGAGTGAAGAGAGAGAGAAGAGAGTGAAGAGAGAGAGAAGAGAGAAAAGAGAGAGAAGAGAGAGGAGAGAGAAAATAGAGTGAAGAGAGAGAAGAGAGAGAAGAGAGAGAGAAGAGAGAGAAGAGAGAGAGCTTTACCATAAAGCAAAGCTCTCCCTATCCTGCTGACTACTGTGAAAGAGGATCATCAAATTGACTCCGTGTGTAAATGTACTGTTAACTTTCCAGCCGCTAAAAGCAATGTCACATTCTTTCTGTACTGCTAAGTCATTTTAACCGATTCAGTACAAAGCAACCACAGTATATTATATTACTGTACAGTAAGTATCCATGTCTCCATTTTTAACATTTTAAAGGTTAAATCAAATTCCAAATCTCACTGAAAAAATTGGCTGGACTTTTCCTTGGTTATTTTGAACAGAAATATTCTCTATTCCCACATCAACAGAAATCTCACCCTAACCCAGTGGAACTCCCTTCTACCACTCACCCTAACCCAGTGGAACTCCCTTCTACCACTCACCCTAACCCAGTGGAACTCCCTTCTACTCTTCACCCAAACCCAGTGGAACTCCCTTCTACCACTCACCCTAACCCAGTGGAACTCCCTTCTACCACTCACCCTAACCCAGTGGAACTCCCTTCTACTCCTCACCCTAACCCAGTGGAACTCCCTTCTACTCCTCACCCAAACCCAGTGGAACTCCCTTCTACCACTCACCCTAACCCAGTGGAACTCCCTTCTACTCCTCACCCTAACCCAGTGGAACTCCCTTCTACTCCTCACCCTAACCCAGTGGAACTCCCTTCTACCACTCACCCTAACCCAGTGGAACTCCCTTCTACTACTCACCCTAACCCAGTGGAACTCCCTTCTACCGCTCACCCTAACCCAGTGGAACTCCCTTCTACCGCTCACCCTAACCCAGTGGAACTCCCTTCTACTCTTCACCCTAACCCAGTGGAACTCCCTTCTACCACTAACCCTAACCCAGTGGAACTCCCTTCTACTCCTCACCCTAACCCAGTGGAACTCCCTTATAGTCCTCACCCTAACCCAGTGGAACTCCCTTCTACTCCTCACCCTAACCCAGTGGAACTCCCTTCTACCACTAACCCTAACCCAGTGGAACTCCCTTCTACCACTCACCCTAACCCAGTGGAACTCCCTTCTACTCCTCACCCTAACCCAGTGGAACTCCCTTCTACCACTAACCCTAACCCAGTGGAACTCCCTTCTACCACTAACCCTAACCCAGTGGAACTCCCTTCTACTCCTCACCCTAACCCAGTGGAACTCCCTTCTAGTCCTCACCCTAACCCAGTGGAACTCCCTTCTACTCCTCACCCTAACCCAGTGGAACTCCCTTCTACTCCTCACCCTAACCCAGTGGAACTCCCTTCTACTCCTCACCCTAACCCAGTGGAACTCCCTTCTACCACTAACCCTAACCCAGTGGAACTCCCTTCTACCACTCACCCTAACCCAGTGGAACTCCCTTCTAGTCCTCACCCTAACCCAGTGGAACTCCCTTCTACTCCTCACCCTAACCCAGTGGAACTCCCTTCTAGTCCTCACCCTAACCCAGTGGAACTCCCTTCTACTCCTCACCCTAACCCAGTGGAACTCCCTTCTACTCCTCACCCTAACCCAGTGGAACTCCCTTCTACTCCTCACCCTAACCCTGTGGAACTCCCTTCTACCACTAACCCTAACCCAGTGGAACTCCCTTCTACTCCTCACCCTAACCCAGTGGAACTCCCTTCTAGTCCTCACCCTAACCCAGTGGAACTCCCTTCTACTCCTCACCCTAACCCAGTGGAACTCCCTTCTACTCCTCACCCTAACCCAGTGGAACTCCCTTCTACTCCTCACCCTAACCCAGTGGAACTCCCTTCTACCACTAACCCTAACCCAGTGGAACTCCCTTCTACCACTCACCCTAACCCAGTGGAACTCCCTTCTACTACTCACCCTAACCCAGTGGAACTCCCTTATACTCCTCACCCAAACCCAGTGGACCTCCCTTATGCTCACCCTAACCCAGTGGAACTCCCTTCTACCACTCACCCTAACCCAGTGGAACCCCCTTCTACCACTCACCCTAACCCAGTGGAACCCCCTTCTACCACTCACCCTAACCCAGTGGACCTCCCTTATGCTCACCCTAACCCAGTGGAACTCCCTTCTACCACTCACCCTAACCCAGTGGAACTCCCTTCTACCACTCACCCTAACCCAGTGGAACTCCCTTCTACCACTCACCCTAACCCAGTGGAACTCCCTTATACTCACCCTAACCCAGTGGAACTCCCTTCTACCACTCACCCTAACCCAGTGGAAGTCCCTTCTACTACTCACCCTAACCCAGTGGAACCCCCTTCTACCACTCACCCTAACCCAGTGGAACTCCCTTCTACCACTCACCCTAACCCAGTGGAACTCCCTTCTACTACTCACCCTAACCCAGTGGAACTCCCTTCTACTACTCACCCTAACCCAGTGGAACTCCCTTCTACCACTCACCCTAACCCAGTGGAACTCCCTTCTACTCCTCACCCTAACCCAGTGGAACTCCCTTCTACTCCTCACCCTAACCCAGTGGAACTCCCTTCTACTCCTTACCCTAACCCAGTGGAACTCCCTTCTAGTCCTCACCCTAACCCAGTGGAACTCCCTTCTACTCCTCACCCTAACCCAGTGGAACTCCCTTCTACTCCTTACCCTAACCCAGTGGAACTCCCTTCTACCACTCACCCTAACCCAGTGGAACTCCCTTCTACTCACCCTAACCCAGTGGAACTCCCTTCTACCACTCACCCTAACCCAGTGGAACTCCCTTCTACTCTTCACCCTAACCCAGTGGAACTCCCTTCTACCACTCACCCTAACCCAGTGGAACTCCCTTCTACTCACCCTAACCCAGTGGAACTCCCTTCTACTCACCCTAACCCAGTGGAACTCCCTTCTACTCACCCTAACCCAGTGGAACTCCCTTATACTCACCCTAACCCTGTGGAACTCCCTTCTACTCACCCTAACCCAGTGGAACTCCCTTCTACTCACCCTAACCCTGTGGAACTCCCTTATACTCCTCACCCTAACCCAGTGGAACTCCCTTCTACTCCTCACCCTAACCCAGTGGAACTCCCTTCTACTCACCCTAACCCAGTGGAACTCCCTTCTACTCACCCTAACCCTGTGGAACTCCCTTATACTCCTCACCCTAACCCAGTGGAACTCCCTTCTACTCCTCACCCTAACCCAGTGGAACTCCCTTATACTCACCCTAACCCAGTGGAACTCCATTCTACTCCTCACCCTAACCCAGTGGAACTCCCTTCTACTCCTCACCCTAACCCAGTGGAACTCCCTTCTACTCCTCACCCTAACCCAGTGGAACTCCCTTCTACTCCTCACCCTAACCCAGTGGAACTCCCTTCTACTACTCACCCTAACCCAGTGGAACTCCCTTCTACTCGATCCTGGTCCCTCCCCCCTCCTCTCTGCATGGGTTGGGGTTGTGTGTGTTGTGTTTCATATTATTTCTACATGTGTGTTTGGAAATGTCTGAATGTGAGTATGTGTCTGTGAGTATGTGTCTGTGAGCATGTGGCTGTGAGCATGTGTCTGTGAGTATGTGAGTGTGTGTGTGAATGATTAAGTGAATGTGTCGCTGTGTGGGCTTTGAGAGTGACAGAGAGAGAAGGAGAAAAATAATGAGAAAAAGGGAGAGGGAAATAGAAACTGGGTGCAAGTCTGTATTTTTGCCATTGAGGTTGAGACTGTGTGTATGCATGTTTTAAGAATGTATATGTCTCTGACTGTCTTTCCACCTGTGAGTGTGCACGGTGTGTGTGTGTGTGTGTGTGTGTGTGTGTGTGTGTGTGTGTGTGTGTGTGTGTGTGTGTGTGTGTGTGTGTGTGTGTGTGTGTGTGTGTGTGTGTGTGTGTGTGTGTGATTGAGTGTGAATGAGTTTGTGAGTGAGTGAGTGAGTGAGTGAGTGAGTGTGAGTGAGTGAGTGAGTGAGTGAGTGAGTGATTGAGTCAGTGAGTGAGTGAGTGAGTGAGTGAGTGTGTGAGTGAGTGAGTGAGTGAGTGAGTGATTGAGTGTGAGTGAGTGAGTGAGTGAGTGAGTGAGTGAGTGAGTGAGTGAGTGAGTGAGTGAGTGTGTGAGTGAGTGAGTGAGTGAGTGAGTGAGTGATTGAGTGTGAGTGAGTGAGTGAGTGAGTGAGTGAGTGAGTTTGTGCTGGTGTGTCAGAGTGTGTGTGTCAGAGAGTGTGTGTGTGTGTGTGTGTCAGAGTATGTGTGTGTGTGTGTCAGAGTGTGTGTGTGTGTCAGAGTGTTTGTGTGTGTGTGTATGTGTGTCAGACTGTGTGTGTGTGTCAGAGAGTGTGTGTGTGTCAGAGTGTGTGTGTGTGTGTTGGTGTGTCAGAGTGTGTGTGAGTCAGAGTGTGTGTGTGTGTGTGTTGGTGTGTCAGAGTGTGTGTGTGTGTGTGTTGGTGTGTCAGAGTGTGTGTGAGTCAGAGTGTGTCCCGCTCTGAGACGGTGCTTCTCTCCCTGAGGACTTCTGTTGCTGCTGCTGTTTTTCTTTGCAGTGAGATGGAAAGGATTTTATTTTCTCCACATCTGCACAACACATCATCATCATCATCATCGTCATCGTGGAGAGGAGGATTCCCCGCTGAAACTTTTCTCTGGAAAGAACGACCACCACACAGCACACAATGCATTTCACTCATTACAGCCTAAACATTACAAACATACCATTTCATTTACTTACTAACAGCCAGTGCAAAATAAATAACTGTACATTTTCATTTATGGTGTTTATGTTATCACTCATTTGGTACCTGATACATTCTTTGTGATCAACTGATTAATTTATAACTTATTCATATTATGTAAATACATTTATACACATACAAATAATTATATATCCAGGATATTACAAATGGTAGACATTATCTGAAAGTCAGAAACAGATACATTTTTGCCAAGTCTGAGTTCTGTTAGATTACTAATTATATTACAACTCCTACAACATCTGAGTTCTGTTAGATTACTAATTATATTTCAACTCCATCTGTGTTCTGTGTAATCATTTGCATAGCTGAGGTGATGTGGACTGTCTCTATTTCTTTCCTTTCCTCTTCTCTCTCTCCCATCTCTCTCTCTCTTTCTAACCCCTTCTCTCTCTCTCTCTATCTCTCCCATCTCTCTCTTTCCCCCCCTTCTCTCTCTCCCATCTCTCTCTCCCATATTCTCTCTCCCTTCTCTCTCTCTCCCCCTTTTCTCTCTCTCCCTTCTCTCTTTCCCATCTCTCTCTTCCCCCATTCTCTCTCTCCCTTCTCTATCTCCCATCTCTTTCTCCCATCTCTCTCTTTCTCCCCCTTTCTCTCTCTCCAATCTCTCTCTTCCCCCTTCTCTCTCTCCCTTCTTTCTCCATTCTCTCTCACATCTCTCTCTTCCCCCCTGTCTCTCTCTCCCATCTCTCTCTTTCTCCCCATTCTCTCTTTCACATCTCTCTCCCCCTTCTCTCTCTCCCTTCTTTCTCAATTCTCTCTCTCCCATCTCTCTCTTCCCCCCTGTCTCTCTCTTCTCCATTCTCCCTTCTCTCTCTCTCCCCCATTTCTCTTTTTCTCTCCACTTCTCTCTCTCCCCCATCTCTCTCTTCCCCCTTTTCTCTCTCTCCCATCTCTCTCTCCCATCTCTCTCTTTCTCCCCCTTTCTCTCTCTCCCATCTCTCTCTTCCCCCTTCTCTCTCTCCCTTCTTTCTCCATTCTCTCTCTCCCATCTCTCTCTTCCCCCCTGTCTCTCTCTCCCATCTCTCTCTCACATCTCTCTCTCCCCATTCTCTCTCTCTATCTCTCCCATCTCTCTCTTTCTCCCCCTTCTCGTTCTCCCATCTCTCTCCCATCTCTCTCTTTCTCCTCATTTTCTCTCTCCCATCTCTCTCTTTCTCCTTCTTTCTCGTTTCCTCACCTTTTTTACTCCTTCCACCAGCCCCTTCCTTCCTCATTTCCTCTCTCTCTCCTTCGATATCTTTTCTTTCTCTCTCCTTCCATCTCTATGACTGATTTATGTGCTGAGATATGTCTGACATCACACTAACACCATGTCCACAAGATGCTCTGGCTGGTAACAGACAGGGCTGTGGTGTGGGAGGAGAGGATAAACCTACTCATTCATCTCTCTCTTTCCCTCTTCCGTCTCTTGTCTCTTTTTTTTCGTTTCCTCTTCCCCCTTTCTCTCTCTCTCATCTCTCTCTTTCTCACTCCTTCTCTCTCATCTCTCTCTCTCTTTATCCCCCTCATCTCTCTCTCTTGTCTCTCCCTTTCTCTCCTCTTCTCTCTCTCCCGTCTCTCTCTTCCCCTCGTCTCTCAACTCTCTCTCCTTCCATCTCTCTATCCCATCTCTCTCTTCCCCCCGTCTCGCTCATCGCTCTATCCCATCTCTCTCTTTCTCCACCCTTCTCTCTCTTAGTCAAATGATTTACCTTCAACTCGCAATCTGTGGATTCTATTCGATTAGATAGATTCAAATTGTTTGTTTAACAACACAGCATAGTTGAAAGATATATGGTGCACAGAAATCTGAAAACGGTGGCCAGCAGAGATGCGATGGGCTGAGGGAAACTGAGGGTTAAGATGTGGAACTGGAGACAAGTGGGAGTAGAGTTTCTGGGCAGGGGATAGAATGGAGTCAAAGATAAAAGTTGAAAAAAAATAAAAACGTTAAAAAGATTTAATAAAAAAAACATTGAATAACACAGAGGGGGATGTACACATGCGCGCACACACACACACACACACACACACACGCACACACACACACACACACACACACACACACACACACACACACACACACATACATAGTTCACTCCAACACACACACGCACACACACACACACACACACACTCACACACACACACACACACACATACATAGTTCACTCCAACATATCCAGTCAGCCTTGCTGTTATGATTTTCTGTTGTCCTTGATGTCTTTTTTGTTTTTGAATGATTGAGTTCTGTTTTTCTCTTTTTATTCATTTTGTTGGTTGTTTGGCGAATTGGGTAGGGTGGCTTGCAGAGGGGGTGGGGGGTGGGGGGGTTGGAGGGAGATGTTTGTTTTTCGGAGGGGGACTGTGTGGGGTTTCTCAGATGGTTTAGGGGCAGCTCTCGGGAACTGTTGATCTTGGCAGTTGGTAGCTTGGCCCCCTCTGGGCGATAGGTCGCTGATCCGGCTCCCAGATTTGACTTGGTGGGAGATGTGTTTGACGTGCCACTGGTGTTTGACCCTGGTTGTCCCTGTGGGTCTCTCTGGATGGGAGTGTCTGCTAGATGACTGAATGTGATGTAAATGTTGAACGGCTTCCCTACAGGCAGATTGTACGTTTTAATATTCTATAAAAAAAAATACATTGAATAAATACATACTTTTGTAATATTTTTATTTAACACTTTTTTGGTTACTACATGATTCCATATGTGTTATTTCATAGTTTTGATGTCTTCACTATTATTCTACAATGTAGAAAATAGTTTTTAAAAAATCAAGAAAAACCCTTGAATGAGTAGATGTGCGTCCACACTTTTGACTGGTAGTGTAGATGTGTGTGTGTGTGTGTGTGTGTGATGGGATGTATAGACAGTATTATGTGGATAAAATAGCGGAACAGCGTCGTTTTGGAGCAGCCTCTGGGATAAGTTGAGAATCGCCTTGAAATGTACATACAGTGGGACAAAAAATGTATTTAGTCAGCCACCAATTGTGCAAGTTCTCCCACTTAAAAAGATGAGAGAGGCCTGTATTTTCATCATAGGTACACTTAAACTATGACAGACAAAATGAGAAAAAAAATCCAGAAAATCACATTGTAGGATTTTTAATGAATTTATTTGCAAATTATGGTGGAAAATAAGTATTTGGTCAATAACAAAAGTTTATCTCAATGCTTTGTTAAATACCCTTTGTTACGATCCAATTCAGGAAAGTCCTATTACTGGAAACATGTGATGAGATATCCAACAGTTCCTACCGGCTGTCTGTAATAATACAAAGAACATTCTGGGCTAATAATGTAAGAAATAACACACACTTCAAAAAATACTAAATACTGCAAAGTTGCTTTAGAGCAGAGCTGCCGTGTCTGTCTGTCGGTGCCAACTGTTCTGCCTGTGATTATTATTATTTGACCATGCTGGTAATTTATGAACATTTGAACATCTTGGCCATGTTCTGTTATAATCTCCACCCGGCACAGCCAGAAGAGGACTGGCCACCCCTCATAGCCTGGTTCCTCTCTAGGTTTCTTCCTAGGTTCGGGCCTTTCTAGGGAGTTTTTCCTAGCCACCGTGCTTCTACACCTGCATTGCTTGCTGTTTGGGGTTTTTAGGCTGAGTTTCTGTACAGCACTTTGAGATATCAGCTGATTTAAGAATAGCTTTATAAATAAATTTGATATGATTTGATTTGATTCTGGGAAAATTGGAAAACACTAAACAAACAACAACACGAAGAATTATCTATCCAAAATGGAGATGTATGGGTAAACCACTTCTCCAATCTTTTTGGCTCTATAACGAAGAACAAACAGCAAAAACATATACATGATCAAATACAAATCTTAGAATCAACTATTAAAGACTACCAGAACCCACTCGATTGTCCAAATACCTTGAATGAGCTACAGGACAAAATGCAAACCCTCCAACCCAAAAAGGCATGTGTTGTTGATGGTATCCTCAATGAAATGATCAAATATACAGACAACAAATTCCAATTGGTTATACTAAAACTCTTTAACATCATCCTTAGCTCTGGCATCTTCCCCATTATTTCGAATGTCAATTTTCTTTTTAACCAAATTACCGTACAACAGACCACGTATTCACCCTGCACACCCTAATTGACAACCAAACAAACCAAAACAAAGGCAAAGTCTTCTCATGCTTTGTTGATTTCAAAAAAAGCCTTCGACTCAATCTGGCATGAGGGTCTGCTACACAAGTGAATGGAAACTGGTGTTGGGGGAAAAACATATGACATTATAAAGTCTAGGTACACAAACAACCAGTGTGCGGTTCAAATTTGCAAAAAACTAAATTTCTTTCCATAGGGCCGTGGGGTCAGACAGGGATGCAGCTTAAGCCTCACGCTCTTCAACATATATATCAACGAATTGGCGCGGGCACTAGAAAAGTCTGCAGCACCCGGCCTCACCTTACTAGAATCTGAAGTCAAATGACTACTGTTTGCTGATTATCTGGTGCTTCTGTCACCAACCAAGGAGGGCCTACAGCAGCACCTAGATTTTCTGCACAGATTCTGCCAGACCTGGGCCCAGACAGTAAGTCTCAGGAAGACCAAAATAATGGTGTTCCAAAAAGGTCCAGTCACCAGGACCATAAAATACAAATTCCATCTAGACACCGTTGCCCTAGAGCACACAAAAAACTATACATACCTTGGCCTAAACATCAGCGCCACAGGTAACTTCCACAAAGCTGTGAACGATCTGAGAGACAAGTCAAGAAGGGCATTCTGTGCCATCAAAAGGAACATAAAATTCAACATACCAATTAGGATCTGGCGAAAAATACTTGAATCATTCTTAGAACCCATTGCCCTTTATGTTTGTGAGGTCTGGGGTCCGCTCACCAACCAAGAATTCACAAAATGGGCCAAACACCAAATTGACACTCTGCATGCAGAATTCTGCAAAAATCCTCAGTGTACAATGTAGAACACCAAATAATGCATGCAGAGCAGAATTAGGCCGATACCCGCTAATTATGAAAATCCAGAAAAGAGACGTTAAATTCTACAACCACCTAAAAGGAAGTGATTCCCAAACCTTCCATAACAAAGCCATCACCTACAGGGAGATGAACCTGGAGAAGAGTCCCCTAAGCAAGCTGGTCTTGGGACTCTGTTTACAAACACACCTCACAGAGCCCCAGGACAGCAACACAATTAGACCCAACCAAATCATGAGAAAACAAAAAGATAATTACTTGATAATTACATTGGAAAGAATTAACAAAAAATCAGAGCAAACTAGAATGCTATTTGGCCCTAAACAGAGAGTACACAGTGGCAGAATACCTGACCACTGTGACTGACCCAAACTTAAGGAAAGCTTTGATTATGTACGGACTCAGTGAGCATAGCCTTACTATTGAGAAAGGCCACCGTAGGCAGACATGGCTCTCAAGAGAAGACAGAATGTGTGCTCACTGCCCATAAAATGAGGTGGAAACTGAGCTGCACTTCCTAACCTCCTGCCCAATGTATGACCATATTAGAGACACATATCTCCCTCAGATTACACAAATCCACAAAGAATTCGAAAACAACCCGATTTTGATAAACTCCCATATTTACTGGGTGAAATTCCACAGTGTGCCATCACAGCAGCAAGATTTGTGACCTGTTGCCACAAGAAAAGGTCAACCAACAAACACCATTGTAAATACAACCCATATTTGTGCTTATTTATTTCCCCTTGTGTACTTTAACCATTTGTACATTGTTACAGTACTGTGTATATACATAATATGACATTTGTAATACCTTTATTCTTTTGGAACTTCTGTTAGTGGAATGTTTACTGTTTATTTTTCTTGTTTATTTCACTATTATCTACTTCACTTGCTTTGGCAATGTTAACATATGTTTCCCATGCCAATAAAGCCCCTTGAATTGAATTGAATTGAAAGAGAAAGAGAGAGAGAGACAGACAGACAGACAGACAGACAGACAGACAGAGTGACAGAGTGACAGAGTGACAGGGATAGACTGACAGAGACAGACAGAGACAGACAGAGACAGACACAGAGACAGACAGAGACAGACAGAGACAGACAGAGAGACAGACAGAGAGACAGACAGAGACAGGAGGCTGACTAGTGACTAGAAACACTGCTGTTGGACCATAAAGGAATCTCTTTCAATGAGTATCAATGCATGGTCCTCTCTACAGATGCAGAGTTCATTAGGGGGACACTCCTGAACAGTCTTTTTCTTTATGGACTCAATGAGAATAATGCATAGATATTTTGTGACGAATGGATGCTGTACCCTTTTACACCCATTGAGGGAGCTAGTGTTCTGTGGTAAATATCTGCTGATGGGGATTCTGTCCATGTTTACCAATACACTTGTAGTTTAAACTTGTAGACTTGTAATCCTCCAATAAATCAATCGACCAATCAGAAACAGAGGCAGAACAACACTATATGTACAGTTTGCTTCCTGTGAATGTTTAGTCCTAAATGGTTGTTTTGGCATCAAGCAACATTTGTTTATACCAGTCAAGGGTTTTTCTTTATTTGTAATATTTTCTACATTGTAGAATAATAGTGAAGACATCAAACTAAGAAATAACACATGTGGAATCATGTAGTAACCAAAAAAAAGTGTTAAACATATCAAAATATATTTTATATTTGAGATTCTTCAAAGTAGCCACCCTTTGCCTTGATGACAGCTTTGCACACTCTTAGCATTCTCTCAAGCTTCATGAGGTAGTCACCTGGAAAACATTTCAATTAACAGGTGTGCCTTGTTAAAAGTTAATTTGCGGAATTTATTTTCTTCTTAATGCCTTTGAGAGAATCATTTGTGTTGTGACAAGGTAGGGATGGTGTACAGAAGTGTCGTGGCTATAGTATCATTAAAGGTGAAGACTTATTTTATCAAATCAATTCTCTGTAATTATTATTACGTGATTCAACTAATCATGTAAATGTAATTAACTAGGAAGTCGGGGCACCACGGAAATTGTTCAGATTACAAAGTTATAATTTTCCGAATATAACTCTTCAGATACTTTAATATCTGATCAATTAGTCTTCTAATTAATGAATTAGAAATATAATTAGTCAATTAATTATTATTATTACCTCAGTCACATCCGAATGTCGCAAATTGTTGGTTATCTGCACAAACCCTTTACCTTTACTATAAATGATCCATACACCAATTGGCTCAAATATGTATTTACTAAGTAATTAAACAATTACTGAGCCGTAGCTGGCTTCTCCACCGATCATTTATACATTCTCCAAAATAGGAATGTTGTTTCATTCTCAAATTCTGGAACGTAGTAGAATTGGGCGGGAGAATCACTTTGTCTTACTGTGAAACTCTCTCTCAATTGCATGGTCAGAGAGACTCTCTGTGGTATTTACAATGTGGTTGTAAGGTTGTAAAACTACCCCCCCCCCACCCTCCTAGGGTTGAGGGGGGGGGGGGGGGTTGTTCACATCCCTGCTATCCAATTCACTGAAGCGTCATAACAGAAGATAGCCGTATTTAGTAAAAGACCAGGTCCATAGTATGACAAGAACATCTCAAATGAGCAAAGAGAAACAACAGTCCATCATTACTTTAAGACATGGAGATCGGTCAATTCGGAACGTTTCAAGAACTTTGAGCCTTTCTTCAAGTGCAATTGCAAAAACCATCAAGCACTATGATGAAACTGGCTCTCATGAGGAAAGGAAGATCCAGAGTCACCTCTGCTGCAGAGGATAAGTTCATCAAGTTCATTACTGTAAGTTTAAGGTTACCAGCCTCAGAAATAGCAGCCCAAATAAGTGCTTCACAGAGTTCAAGTAATAGACACATCTCAACATCAACTGTTCAGAGGAGACTGCATGAATCAGGCCTTCATGGTCAAATTTCTGCAAAGAAACCACTACTAAAGGACAGCAATAATAAGAAGAGACTTGCTTGGGCCAAGAAACACAAGCAATGGACATTAGACCGGTGGAAATCTGTCCTTTGGTCTGTTGAGTCCAAATTTGAGATTTTTGGTTCTAACCACCGTGTTTTTCTGAGATACAGAGTAGCTGAACGGATGATCTCCGCATGTGAGTTTCCCACCGTGAAGCATGGAGGAAGAGGTGCGATGATGTGGGGGTGCTTTGCTGGTGACACTGTCAGTGATTAATTTAGAATTCAAGGCACACTTAACCACTATGGCTACCACAGCATTCTGCAGCAAAACGCCATCCCATCTGGTTTGCGCTTAGTGGAACCATCTTTTGTTTTTCAACAGGACAACAACTGTACACACCTCCAGGCTGTGTAAGGGCTATTTTACCAAGAAGGAGAGTGATGGAGTGCTGCATCAGATGACCTGGCCTCCACAATCACCCGACCTCAACCCAATTGAGATGGTTTGGGATGAGTTGGACCGCAGAGGGAAGGAAAAGCAGCCAACAAGTGCTCAGCATATGTGGGAACTCCTTCAAGCCTGTTGGAAAAGCATGCCAGGTGAAGCTGGTTGAGAGGATTCCAAGAGTGTGTAAAGCTGTCATCAAGGCAAAGGATGGCTTGTTTGTTTATCACTTTTTTGGTTACTACATGATTCCATATGTGTTATTTCATAGTTATGATGTCTTCACTATTATTCTACAATGTAAAAAATAGTCCCAAAAAAAGGAACACCCTTTAATGAGTAGGTGTGTCCAAACTTTTGACTTTTCTACTATACTCCCTTTTCATCCATGGGGGGTTTCTACTCAGCTAATATATGGAACTTCTTTCAGATGGTCATATCAAGGATCATTTAGCTATTTGATTTAGAATATTTGGACCCCTTTAGGTAAAAATAATAATAATGTTTGTCCTATATGCCTCCTCTTGGGGAGTTGCAGCGATCAGACAAGATCGACATTGTGGAGAAAGAAGGGGGTAAAATACAAACAAACAAAATAAGTTCTGGGAGTCTACAGCCCTCAGAAGGCTTTACATTTAACTTGTTAAAGACTGGAGATTTACAATTTATCACAGTAGAATCTCAGTAGAATCTCAGTTGAATCTCAGTGGAATCTCAGTGGAATCTCAGTGGAATCTCAGTTGAATCTCAGTTGAATCTCAGTTGAATCTCAGTTGAAGCCCAGGGCAACAATAATTAGTCAAGATTTTTAGTGCGACTTTGACAAGGGACACGATTCTTCTAGGCCTAATTTGACTGTACTTCGATCATTATAATTAAGGTTGTGTTGACATGCCTCTCTCAAGCATCAATACTATGTTAGCTTCTTAGTGTTGTACTAATAACCTACTGTCATTGTGACCATCCGTTTGCCTAAGTCAATTTAGAAGTGTCAAAGTTAAGGTGTATAGCTTCAACTACTTCTGCGTCTGTCTCAAATCAAGACCGTTAACCTGCTTCCCTATAAATCACCAAGCATGTTAAAGGACATCTGCTGAGATAGATTCAGCATTGACCAAACCTTCACATAACAGCAGAAACAAAACCAAACCACCACAGAAGTTCAGTTTGCAGTAGATTTTATTGTTTGTTTGTGTTTATAGTGGGTTTATAGTGTTAATTTTTTTTTTTACAGCTTGGAGTCGGCATGGATCGCCACCATGGGGTCCTCGTCGGTGTTGCTGATCTTGAAGTGGGCGCGACCATCGTCCCCGACGTTGATGGTCTTCCCCGTGCAGCGCCCTCCGTCCTTCTGGCCAGAAATGACATCACAGTAGGCGCCGCCAGGCATGCCAGTGTTCAGTGTCACATCCAGGTTCCTGATTGGTTGAAACGCAGTAAGTAGAGAGCTAAGAGTGAAGTTGATCTGAATTCAATCAATGAACCACTCAGTCAATAAATTAACCAACCAGTCAACCAATCAGTCAGTCAGTCAATCAATCGATTGATCCCTCTGCCAATCAACCAAACTCACCCACGCACCAACCAACAAACTTACCAACCAGTCAGCCAACAAATTAACCAAGGTGTTACAGTATAGACATTATTAACCAAGGTGTTACAGTATAGACATTATTAACCAAGGTGTTACAGTATAGACATTATTAACCAGGGTGTTACAGTATAGATATTATTAACCAAGGTGTTACAGTATAGATATTATTAACCAAGGTGTTAGAGTATAGACATTATTAACCAAGATGTTACAGTATAGACATTATTAACCAAGATGTTACAGTATAGACATTATTAACCAAGGTGTTACAGTATAGACATTATTAACCAAGATGTTACAGTATAGACATTATTAACCAAGATGTTACAGTATAGACATTATTAACCAAGGTGTTACAGTATAGACATTATTAACCGAGGTGTTACAGTATAGACATTATTAACCGAGGTGTTACAGTATAGACATTATTAACCAAGGTGTTACAGTATAGACATTATTAACCAAGGTGTTACAGTATAGACATTATTAACCAAGATGTTACAGTATAGACATTATTAACCAAGATGTTACAGTATAGATATTATTAACCAAGATGTTACAGTATAGACATTATTAACCAAGATGTTACAGTATAGACATTATTAACCAAGATGTTACAGTATAGACATTATTAACCGAGGTGTTACAGTATAGACATTATTAACCAAGGTGTTACAGTATAGACATTATTAACCAAGGTGTTACAGTATAGATATTATTAACCAAGGTGTTACAGTATAGACATTATTAACCAAGATGTTACAGTATAGACATTATTAACCAAGATGTTACAGTATAGACATTATTAACCGAGGTGTTACAGTATAGATATTATTAACCAAGATGTTACAGTATAGACATTATTAACCAAGATGTTACAGTATAGATATTATTAACCAAGGTGTTAGAGTATAGACATTATTAACCAAGATGTTACAGTATAGACATTATTAACCAAGGTGTTACAGTATAGACATTATTAACCGAGGTGTTACAGTATAGACATTATTAACCGAGGTGTTACAGTATAGACATTATTAACCAAGGTGTTACAGTATAGATATTATTAACCAAGGTGTTACAGTATAGACATTATTAACCAAGATGTTACAGTATAGATATTATTAACCAAGATGTTACAGTATATTACCAGTCGTCGTTGTTGAAGACAATGAAGCCACGGTTACCGCGTCCAAAGGCCACCTGGTTGTCTCCATTATCCCACCAGTTGGAATGGGGCTGTCCGTTCACCACGTTACGGAAGGTAGCCATGTTCCTACACAGACAGAAGACAAAGAGGGAATCTATTATCGTGGTTATTTTTCTTCTGCAGAACAACAACAACCAAAACTGTTCCTAGTAGCTAAGGTCAGTGGAATGAACGGTGAATAACTGACAGGCGTATTAAATCGAGCACACAGTCATGCATTCTCCATAGACAAACATCGGCAGCAGAACACTGAAGAGCTAAGTGTCTATCAACGTGGCGCTGTCATAATATGCCACCTTTCCAACAAGTCAGTTTGTAAAATTGAAATTCTACATCTACATAGGTATTTACACAGTAGTTTGTTGAAGCACCTTTAGCAGTGATTACAGCCTCGAGTCTTCTTGGGTAATTGGGGAGTTTCTACCATTCTTCTCGGCAGATCCTCTCAAGTTCTGTCCGGTTGGACGGGAGCGTCACTGCGCAACTATTTTTAAGTTCTCCTATCTCCACAGAGGAACTCTGGAGCTCTGTCAGAGTGACCATCAAGTTCCTTCTCCCCCGATTGCTAAGTTTGGCCGGGCAGCTCTAGGAAGAGTCTTGATAGTTGCAAACGTCTTCCGTTTAAGAATGATGGAGGCCACTGTGTACTTGAGAACCTTCAATATTGCAGAAGTTGTTTGGTACCCTTCCCCGGATCTGTGCCTCGACACAATCCTGTCTCGGAGCTCTACAGACAATTCCTTTGACCTCATGGTTTTTGCTCTGACATTTTTTTTTGTTAACTGTGGGACCTTATATAGACAGGTGTGTGCCTTTCCAAATCATGTCCAGTCAATTGAATTTACACACAGGTGGACTCCAATCAAGTTGTAGAAACATCTCAAGGACGATCAATGGAAACAGGATGCACCTGAGCTCAATTTCTAGTCTCATAGAAAATGGTCTGAATACTTATGTAAATAAGGTGTTTCTGTTTTTGTTTCTAAAAACCTGTTTTCACTTTGTCATTGTGGGGTACTATGTGTAGATTGATGAGATACATATTTTTTATATATATGCATTTTAGAATAATGCTATAAAGTAACAAAATGTGGGAAAAAAAGTGAAGGGGTCTGAATACTTTCCCAATTACACAGTCAGCCCAATTCTGATCTTTTGAGATACCACAAGCCGTCCTCCCTAAATGAATGCTTTTTTTAACCAGGCAAGTCAGTTAAGAACAAATTCTTATGTTCAATGACAGCCTAGCAACAGTGGGTTAACTGCCTTGTTCAGGGGCAGATGGACAGATTTTTTATTTTTTACCTTGTCAGCTCAGGGATTTGAACTGGCATCACTTTCGGTTAACTAGTCCAATGCTCTAACCACTAGGCTAACTGCCTCCCCAATGTGCCACAAACATCCTGTGATGTACATCAATACCTGCCTTTGTTCGCTGTAGGACTTACGTAATCTGGCGCCACCTGTGCTCACACACCCATCCGTCTCCACAGGTGTCGTCAGCGTTTACATGGACATCCTTGGTGGATCCATCTTCGTGGCTGGGAGGGCCCTGCCAGTCATCAGCGCGGTTCCAGCGGAAGGAGGACATCACACGGGCCACTCCGTAGGGATGGGCAAGCATGTAGGCCACGGCCATCTTGTAAATCCTGCAGGTGAGTCAACAATCGATGAATCTTCAAATAATGGTTGTTTTCATGATTGTTATTTTTCTGTTAATCATGCATTGATGTCATCGGGGGGGATCGGTATGAAAAATAGAAAAGGTAATTTTCCTGAAGATAAATTGTGTACTTCCTTCAGCTGTCATAAAATATGTTTACAGTAGTGGAAGAAGTATAAAAGGAAGGAAGTACTGTATGTTGTTAAAATAAAGAAGTTTAAAAGGAATGAAGTACTGTATGTTGTTAAAATGGATATTGGCAAAGTTGCATAGTGAAAGATTTGGATGTAAGAGAGAGGTGTAGTGAGAGGGTACCTGGCGTCCCAGAAGGTGAGTATGGAGCTTCCACCTCCTCCATGACCTCTCTGGTTGTCATGGTTATCAATAAACACAAGAGCATTGCTGTCGGGCATGAAGCCCCAGCCCTCACCCCAGTTCCTGGAAAACACACATCGAAATGATTTAGGAAGATGTTGACAAATTCACACACTTTACTTACAAAATACACATACATTAACTGTATCTTTGAAAAATTCACAAACACAATGATAAGTGTTGATAAAAGTTATATTATGAGTTTTGTATTTAATGATGTATTCAATGAGTTTGTAACTTATGAGGAAATTAGTTAAAGTGCATTTGACACTGAAAAAAGCACATGTCAATAGGTGGCACAGGTATCCTCATGACATGGCACAAGTGAATGGGGGAGGGGGGGCTTTCCTCTCAAGCAAGGGGGGAGGCCGATGACATAACGTCAGACCATTAGACCATCAGACCAACTCTGAATGGACGACGTCTTTAAGTAGATTTCTTTTCCCACTTAAGTGCGTGGACCTCACTGCATTTATACTTCAGATATTGTTTATCGACAGAAAAAAGTTCAGAAATAGCCGGAGTCCATCTTTAATGAGTTGTTTGCTTGTTGAATAAGAGCATCGGCTAAATTACTACAATGAAAATGTACAAAGTTAACTCATGTTAATCATGTCTTACTTGGTGTAAGATAGCTTTTCTCCGTTCCACTTGCGGAAGACGTTTCCGATTTTGGCTCCATATTTGAACTCAGTGACTCTGCCTAAGGGGAAGTACTCTGAGGACTGGATGGCCTCGCCACCCAAGTCGATAACCTAAACGGAAGCCACGAAGAAAAAAAACGAGCGCTGTTGAAGATTTACATTTACAAATGGAGATGCCAAGACTGAGTAAGAGGATGGTAGATGGTACTTCTACATGTTATGTAACACAAACTGATTGGATTCAGTCCTATATAGACATTTTTCAGATGCTCAAAGCAAGTATATTGTGTGTTTGGGGGGGGGGGGGGGCGAGTAGTATGGTTTTATAGTATGTAAATTATATTTATATTTTATAGTATATTACTAGAAAAACAAGGAGGTACATAATTACCTCCTGGAACAGGAAGGGTCTGGATCCCCCGTTGAACCAGCGGGTGTTGAGGTTGTGCAGACTTCCGTAGATGACAGCAAGGTCGCCGGGCCACATGTGTTTACTGGCGTCCACTCTGAACCCGGCCACTCCCATGTCGATCAGCTTGTTCATGTAGTCGGCCACCTTTTGCCTGACGTAGTTTTTCTCTAGGGCGAGATCCAGCAGACTCACCAGACGACAATCACGCACCTGGGGATGGAACAAAAGGGTACGTAAGCTGATTATCGTCATTTGTCCGTTACCAACTTGAAAGAGTGACCGTGTGAAAGTATCACAATAACACAAATTGCATTGTATCACACAAGTAAAACAGCAAACTTGAATCAATTTAGACTTTAAAAAAAGTTTGTTTCCCAATGTTAAAGACTGCTCCTTTAGGTGGTCTTAATGAAGACCACTATTCAGCATCTCCACAAAAAGAGAAACATTATTTTGTGAAATTGCGTAAAAATTGCCTGACCTTCAGCTAGCAAGGTGCCTGAGAGCTAGGACCGCACCAAGGGTTAACATAATGTGTGTTGTCTCTTCGTGTGCAGGTGTCTGAGAGCTAGGACCGCGCCAAGGGTTAACATAATGTGTGTTGTCTCTTCGTGTGCAGGTGTTTGAGAGCTAGGACTGCACCAAGGGTTAACATAATGTGTGTTGTCTCTTCCTGTGCAGGTGTCTGAGAGCTAGGACTGTGCCAAGGGTTAACATAATGTGTGTTGTCTCTTCGTGTGCAGGTGTCTGAGAGCTAGGACCGAACCAAGGGTTAACATAATGTGTGTTGTCTCTTCGTGTGCAGGTGCCTGAGAGCTAGGACCGCACCAAGGGTTAACATAATGTGTGTTGTCTCTTCGTGTGCAGGTGCCTGAGAGCTAGGACCGCACCAAGGGTTAACATAATGTGTGTTGTCTCTTCGTGTGCAGGTGTCTGAGAGCTAGGACTGTGCCAAGGGTTAACATAATGTGTGTTGTCTCTTCGTGTGCAGGTGCCTGAGAGCTAGGACCGCACCAAGGGTTAACATAATGTGTGTTGTCTCTTCGTGTGCAGGTGCCTGAGAGCTAGGACCACAC
Source organism: Oncorhynchus mykiss (assembly GCF_057628025.1). NCBI lineage: Eukaryota > Metazoa > Chordata > Actinopteri > Salmoniformes > Salmonidae > Oncorhynchus > Oncorhynchus mykiss. The sequence continues at coordinate 39,189,170 of NC_143049.1, read as the reverse complement.
CAAGGGTTAACATAATGTGTGTTGTCTCTTCGTGTGCAGGGCAAATAGAAAAATAATTCAACTAGCAGTCCTCCAGTTGTGGCAGCGTCCTAATTAAAAGTACACAACGCAAAACGAACAACGCTACAAACTGTAAAAAAAAATAAAAAATACGATTTGCAATAATAATTTAGTGTGTACTGAGTCATACCTGGTTGGTATCATTGTAATTTAGTGTGTACTGAGTCATACCTGGTTGGTATCATTGTAATTTAGTGTGTACTGAGTCATACCTGGTTGATATCATTGTAATTTAGTGTGTACTGAGTCATACCTGGTTGGTATCATTGTAATTTAGTGTGTACTGAGTCATACCTGGTTGGTATCATTGTAATTTAGTGTGTACTGAGTCATACCTGGTTGGTATCATTGTAATTTAGTGTGTACTGAGTCATACCTGGTTGGTATCATTGTAATTTAGTGTTTACTGAGTCATACCTGGTTGGTATCATTGTAATTTAGTGTGTACTGAGTCATACCTGGTTGGTATCATTGTAATTTAGTGTTTACTGAGTCATACCTGGTTGATATCATTGTAATTTAGTGTTTACTGAGTCATACCTGGTTGGTATCATTGTAATTTAGTGTTTACTGAGTCATACCTGGTTGATATCATTGTAATTTAGTGTTTACTGAGTCATACCTGGCTGATATCATTGTAATTTAGTGTTTACTGAGTCATACTTGGTTGGTATCATTGTAATTTAGTGTTTACTGAGTCATACCTGGTTGATATCATTGTAATTTAGTGTTTACTGAGTCATACCTGGTTGATATCATTGTAATTTAGTGTGTACTGAGTCATACCTGGTTGATATCATTGTAATTTAGTGTTTACTGAGTCATACCTGGCTGATATCAATAATAATTTAGTGTTTACTGAGTCATACCTGGTTGATATCATTGTAATTTAGTGTTTACTGAGTCATACCTGGTTGATATCAATAATAATTTAGTGTTTAATGAGTCATACCTGGTTGATATCAATAATAATTTAGTGTTTAATGAGTCATACCTGGTTGATATCATTGTAATTTAGTGTTTACTGAGTCATACCTGGTTGATATCATTGTAATTTAGTGTGTACTGAGTCATACCTGGTTAATATCATTGTAATTTAGTGTGTACTGAGTCATACCTGGCTGATATCATTGTAATTTAGTGTGTACTGAGTCATACCTGGTTGATATCATTGTAATTTAGTGTTTACTGAGTCATACCTGGTTGTTATCATTGTAATTTAGTGTTTACTGAGTCATACCTGGTTGATATCATTGTAATTTAGTGTTTACTGAGTCATACCTGGTTGATATCAATAATAATTTAGTGTGTACTGAGTCATACCTGGTTGATATCATTGTAATTTAGTGTTTACTGAGTCATACCTGGTTGATATAAATGTAATTTAGTGTTTACTGAGTCATACCTGGTTGATATCATTGTAATTTAGTGTTTACTGAGTCATACCTGGCTGATATCAATAATAATTTAGTGTTTACTGAGTCATACCTGGTTGATATCATTGTAATTCTCGATGTCTCCGCTGGCAGATTTGCACTTGCCTTCGTTGAAATCAAAGCCACTGAAGGGAATGGAAGGGAAGTCCATCTTTTTGGCACTGAAATAGGTTCCACAGGTAGAGTGGGTTCCCTCTCCGCCTCCAGCTCCACACATGTGGTTGATGACGGCATCAACGTAGATGTTAACCTGGGAATATTAGGAGAGAGGTTTTAGTGTCACAAGAAAACTGAACAGGACATAGATCTGGAGGAAGGATTTTAACTGTTGGTTCTGTCGGTTTAGTTTGTTGCTAGACCAACAGTTAAACTTGGTTCTGTCGGTTTGGTTAAGAGTTGGTAGACCATCAGTTGGTTCTGTCGGTTTGGTTAAGAGTTGGTAGACCATCAGTTGAACTTGGTTCTGTCGGTTTGGTTAAGAGTTGGTAGACCATCAGTTGAACTTGGTTCTGTCGGTTTGGTTAAGAGTTGGTAGACCATCAGTTGAACTTGGTTCTGTTGGGTCGGTAGTATGAGTATGATGGTGATTTACATTTTTTTCTGTGTGTTTGTGGGAGCAGAGTAGGAGATAAAGTAGCCTACTTAACCCCTAGCAGTGGACTTCTATGACGATATGAAGTTTGTCATGTTCATTATTATTGTTATTGTTATTGTTGTTTACCCCAACGTTGTTGCATCTGGTAATCATGTCCCTGAGCTCACTCTCATTTCCTGATCTGGAACACAGGTTGTAGCTGATTGGCTGGTACCGCTCCCACCACGGTCTCCACGGGCTGGTCAACAAAATACTCTCAGTAGGAGGAGAGATCTAAGGGGAAGAGGCAACAGCATAGGTACATTTTCTAACTCAAACAACACCTCAGGGTGCGGCAACCATGAAGCACAATCAGTGGGTTAGCCAGTCATCTTTAAAAAAACAACAGTTAACATCGATATGTGTTTTTGGATATATATATATATACATACAGTGCCTTGCGAAAGTATTCGGCCCCTTTGAACTTTGCGACCTTTTGCAACATTTCAGGCTTCAAACATAAAGATATAAAACTGTATTTTTTTGTGAAGAATCAACAACAAGTGGGACACAAGCATGAAGTGGAACGACATTTATTGGATATTTCAAACTTTTTTAACAAATCAAGAACTGAAAAATTGGGCGTGCAAAATTATTCAGCCCCCTTAAGTTAATACTTTGTAGCGCCACCTTTTGCTGCGATTACAGCTGTAAGTCGCTTGGGGTATGTCTCTATCAGTTTTGCACATCGAGAGACTGACAGTTTTTCCCATTCCTCCTTGCAAAACAGCTCGAGCTCAGTGAGGTTGGATGGAGAGCATTTGTGAACAGCAGTTTTCAGTTCTTTCCACAGATTCTCGATTGGATTCAGGTCTGGACTTTGACTTGGCCATTCTAACACCTGGATATGTTTATTTTTGAACCATTCCATTGTAGATGTTGCTTTATGTTTTGGATCATTGTCTTGTTGGAAGACAAATCTCTGTCCCAGTCTCAGGTCTTTTGCAGACTCCATCAGGTTTTCTTCCAGAATGGTCCTGTATTTGGCTCCATCCATCTTCCCATCAATTTTAACCATCTTCCCTGTCCCTGCTGAAGAAAAGCAGGCCCAAACCATGATGCTGCCACCACCATGTTTGACAGTGGGGATGTTGTGTTCAGGGTGATGAGCTGCGTTGCTTTCACGCCAAACATAACGTTTTTCATTGTTGCCAAAAAGTTCCATTTTGGTTTCATCTGACCAGAGCACCTTCTTCCACATGTTTGGTGTGTCTCCCAGGTGGCTTGTGGCAAACTTTAAACAACACTTTTTATGGATATCTTTAAGAAATGGCTTTCTTCTTGCCACTCTTCCATAAAGGCCAGATTTGTGCAATATACGACTGATTGTTGTCCTATGGACAGAGTCTCCCACCTCAGCTGTAGATCTCTGCAGTTCATCCAGAGTGATCATGGTTCTCTTGGCTGCATCTCTGATCAGTCTTATCCTTGTATGAGCTGAAAGTTTAGAGGGACGGCCAGGTCTTGGTAGATTTGCAGTGGTCTGATACTCCTTCCATTTCAATATTATCGCTTGCACAGTGCTCCTTGGGATGTTTAAAGCTTTGGAAATCTTTTTGTTTCCAAATCCGGCTTTAAACTTCTTCACAACAGTATCTCGGACCTGCCTGGTGTGTTCCTTGTTCTTCATGATGCTCTCTGCGCTTTTAACGAACCTCTGAGACTATCACAGTGCAGGTGCATTTATACGGAGACTTGATTACACACAGGTGGATTGTATTTATCATCATTAGTCATTTAGGTCAACATTGGATCATTCAGAGATCCTCACTGAACTTCTGGAGAGAGTTTGCTGCACTGAAAGTAAAGGGGCTGAATAATTTTGCACGCCCAATTTTTCAGTTTTTGATTTGTTAAAAAAGTTTGAAATATCCAATAAATGTCGTTCCACTTCATGCTTGTGTCCCACTTGTTGTTGTTTCTTCACAAAAAAATACAGTTTTATATCTTTATGTTTGAAGCCTGAAATGTGGCAAAAGGTCGCAAAGTTCAAGAGGCCGAATACTTTCGCAAGGCACTGTATATTTGTATCTATTAATCTCTCTATATATACATATCTGTATATATTACTCTCTCTATATATATCTGTATCTATTACTCTGTATATATATATATATATATATATATATATATATCTGTATCTATTATTCTCTCTCTATATATATAATTGTATATATTACTCTGTATATATATATATATATATCTGTAGCTATTACTCTCTATATATATATCAGTATCTATTACTCTGTATGTATATATCTGTATCTATTATTCTCTCTCTCTCTCTCTATATATATATATATATGTATATATTACTCTGTGTATATATATATATATATATATATATATATATATATATGTATATATATATATATCTGTATCTATTACTCTCTCTATATATATCTGTATCTATTACTCTGTATATACATACCTGTATCTATTACTCTGTATATATATGTATATATATCTGTATATATTTCTCTATATGTATATATCTGTATCTATTACTCTGTATATATATATAAATATATATATATATATATATGTATATATTACTCTATATATATATCTGTGTATATTACTCTGTATGTATATATCTGTATCTATTATTCTGTATATATATATATATATATATGTATCTTTTACTATTGCAACTGTGGTATGTGCTCATAATGTTTGCTAAAATGAAGACACTAACCAGGTTTCCATCCAACCATTTTCTGCGAGTAAAGTATGTTGGGTAAAAGAAAATTCAAAACATGCCTGATGGAAACAGCATATTTGTCTGTAAAACTTTCCAAATGTCGCCAAAACAAAATGCGTTAGACAAGGTGGGATCTTTTTGTGCCTGTAAAAAGGAATTATCAGAGAAATGGTTGTGGAAAAGTCTATATTATTATATAATAACCATCATATTTAAGTAAACTTGGAGTCACGCGATGATATGGTGTGTGGTCGTCCCACTACGACTAGGGAAAGCAGGCAGTTTATCAGTCTACAGATGATATAACTGTACAGGATGGTGAAAGTGCACGCTGACGAGCTTGATGCTCCTTTCCATTGAGTGTCTTATTCTGGTGATCGATGATTTGCTGCCTGCTTGACATGTAAAAATAATCTCACTCCTTTGTCCATAATAATCTCATCCTGTAGACTGTATCTGCCATCTGTTGGGTAGAGAGCACGTGCCAACACAACATTCTTTGTGACGAAACCATCTGTAGACATGAAAATGCGATGGAAACTCTTCTAAATGTTATTTTTTATTCGGTACAAGTTACTTTTATGTGCACTACTTCGTCACGCACAGACTTTTATCTGCAACAAGGCAATGTGACGGAAATTCATCTGTGGTGGGAAAATGCATCTTGGTCGTTTTTTGGGGGGGATTTTTGAATGTTTGCTCCAACATCTGTCGCAAATTGGATGGAAATGTAGCTAGTGATACAACAGTCATATGATCAATACTCATATGGGAAGAGGAAATGTAAGGTTATTTAGCCGTAAGAACAACAACCATGGTGAGTACATTAGGATAAACCCTGGGCCTGGAGAACAACAACCATGGTGAGTACATTAGGATAAACCCTGGGCCTGGAGAACAACAACCATGGTGAGTACATTAGGATAAACCCTGGGGTAGGAGAACAACAACCATGGTGAGTACATTAGGATAAACCCTGGGCCTGGAGAACAACAACCATGGTGAGTACATTAGGATAAACCCTGGGCCTGGAGAACAACAACCATGGTGAGTACATTAGAATAAACCCTGGGGTAGGAGAACAACAACCATGGTGAGTACATTAGGATAAACCCTGGGGTAGGAGAACAACAACCATGGTGAGTACATTAGGATAAACCCTGGGCCTGGAGAACAACAACCATGGTGAGTACATTAGGATAAACCCTGGGCCTGGAGAACAACAACCATGGTGAGTACAGTAGGATAAACCCTGGGGTAGGAGAACAACAACCATGGTGAGTACAGTAGGATAAACCCTGGGGTAGGAGAACAACAACCATGGTGAGTACAGTAGGATAAACCCTGGGGTAGGAGAACAACAACCATGGTGAGTACATTAGGATAAACCCTGGGCCTGGAGAACAACAACCATGGTGAGTACAGTAGGATAAACCCTGGGGATGGAGTCTTTCTTGACCAGTTGACCTAAACAGGAAAAATTCTCCATTCTCCAACAGTACATACCTGAACTCCAGCGTATCCTTTGGGAGCCAGGAACCTCTCACACTCAGCCGCGATGTCGTTCCACTTCCACTCAAACAGGTGGACGATGGCCTGCCTGCCGTGCTTGGCATGTGGGTTGTTGAAAGCCTGGCTCAGCCCCAGCAGGACCAACAAAACTAGAGACCTCATCATGTTGCCTATCCCTGGTTGAGATAGAAAAAAAAGCATGAGACGACAAACTGGAGAGTTGACACCCGGTATATATACAGAGCGTAGACGTCTGACCATTCACGCTATGGCCAATGATAGGGCGTATTATGTTTCTGTAAAGATTCCACATGTGTTTATCTACAATGTCAAGGGCAGTGTAAAAGCAGGTGTGTGGTGTCAAGTCTTACTCACGATTGAAGTAACCTACAGAGTTTTCCTTCCACAAATAGAAGAGTGAAAAATACCTCTGGCATACTGAGATCTACTTTACCTGAATTACACTCTAAAAAAAAGGAGGGATAGGGTTCTACCAAGAACTGGTTTTATCTGAATAACCTTTTTTTGGAAGACAAGGCTTATTTTTAAGGCAAAGGGTTCTACATAGAACCTTTAATATTCTTATAACTATTTCTGGAAGAAAGGGTTCTACATAGAACCTTTAATATTCTTAGAACTATTTCTGGAAGAAAGGGTTCTACATAGAACCTTTAATATTCTTAGAACTATTTCTGGAAGAAAGGGTTCTTTGATGATTCGTTGGAAGGCAAGAAGGGTTCTACATAGAACCATATATCATATTTCCCAGCATGCTCTATTGCAGGGAGATTCTCAGAATTGTTTGTTTCACAGTAATATCTGTGTTTTTGCATGTACATTGATATGTTGATTAATGTTATGCTACACAAAGAAAAATAACATTGTTTTCTAAACTAATCCAATCTGTTAGTAGTTAGATTTCTTGTACCCGTTACTGAGATGGTTGACCCAGTTTAGATGATTGAGGTAGGTTCAGAAGTCAATCTTTTCTACTCTTGCAGTCATTCTGAATGAAGACTGCAGGTAAATTAACAATTCCACTTGTTGGATATCCTAAATTCTGTCTGGATTCCTATAGGATATACACATCACTTTGCAAGCCAATATAATGTGACTTTCAGGCCTTTTGTGGCCTGTAACTCCACTGTGTTAGGGTATAACTAGGCTCTCTCAAAGAAAGGCCTTAATGATATATGTAATGTATTGTCATAAATAATTAGATTGGAAAAGGCTGGTGGAACAGTTCAATGAATACCCCTCCAAAGATAAAACGGGGTCGTTGGTAGAACCCTTCATAGATGATTCTAGGAATAACCTTTAGATGTTAACATGGTTCTTGGTAGAACCCTTCATAGATGATTCTAGGAATAACCTTTAGATGTTAACATGGTTCTTGGTAGAACCCTTCATAGATGATTCTAGGAATAACCTTTAGATGTTAACATGGTTCTTGGTAGAACCCTTCATAGATTATTCTAGGAATAACCTTTAGATGTTAACATGGTTCTTGGTAGAACCCTTCATAGATGATTATAGGAATAACCTTTAGATGTTAACATGGTTCTTGGTAGAACCCTTCATAGATGATTCTAGGAATAACCTTTAGATGTTAACATGGTTCTTGGTAGAACCCTTCATAGATGATTATAGGAATAACCTTTAGATGTTAACATGGTTCTTGGTAGAACCCTTCATCGATGATTATAGGAATAACCTTTAGATGTTAACATGGTTCTTGGTAGAACCCTTCATAGATGATTCTAGGAACAACCTTTAGATGTTAACATGGTTCTTGGTAGAACCCTTCATAGACGATTCTAGGAATAACCTTTAGATGTTAACGTGGTTCTTGGTAGAACCCTTCATAGACGGTTCTAGGAATAACCTTTAGATGTTAACGTGGTTCTTGGTAGAACCCTTCATAGACGGTTATTGTTGTGCACGAGAGTGAGGACCCAAAAGCGGTTTAACAAAAACAGAGTCCTTTAATGTCAACACACAGGTAAGACATAGATCCTCTTCACATATATGTGATGGCAAAATAAACAACCCGCAGAGAGGGCGACAAATTAAACATAAAGTCCTTCTGAATATCACAGAATAGTTCCCCTTTTAGCAGCAGAGGAGAATAGCTGGGTTGTAGAGGACAGAGGTACCTGATCACACGTAGCCTCAGATGAACAGGCAGATTCCAACAGGACAGGACAAGGTAGAAGCAAACAAGACGATAGTTTGGTTCTGGCATGAGAAACTCAAATGAGAATCTGACAAAGACAGAAGCAGGAACAGAGAGAGAAATAGAGACCTAATCAGAGGGAAAAAAGGGAACAGGTGGGAAAAGGGTGAACGAGGTAGTTAGAGAAGATGAGGAACAGCTGGTGGAAAGAGGGGAAGAGAAGGTAACCTAATACGACCAGCAGAGGGAGACAGAGTGAAGAGAAAGAACAGGAACAAGACATAATATGACAATACATGACAGTTATAGGAATAACCTTTAGATGATAACATGGTTCTTGGTAGAACCCTTCATAGACGGTTCTAGGAATAACCTTTAGATGTTAACGTGGTTCTTGGTAGAACCCTTCATAGATGGTTCTAGGAATAACCTTTAGATGTTAACGTGGTTCTTGGTAGAACCCTTCATAGACGGTTCTAGGAATAACCTTTAGATGTTAACGTGGTTCTTGGTAGAACCCTTCATAGACGGTTCTAGGAATAACCTTTAGATGTTAACGTGGTTCTTGGTAGAACCCTTCATAGACGATTCTAGGAATAACCTTTTAATGTTAACGTGGTTCTTGGTAGAACCCTTCATAGACGATTCTAGGAATAACCTTCAGATGATAACGTGGTTCTTGGTAGAACCTGTCATGACGTGGCCCTTTCTGGGTGTACATCATGGCTGCCCCCCCCTCCCAATCTCTCACTCTCTCTCTCCTAAACCAGGTTTAGTACCTCAGGTCATAAATGCAGGGTAGAAACTGCCATGCAGTATGGAGGTAGAGAGCCTAGAAAGAACAATGGAAGAGCACAAACTCCTAATTAAAGTCCTAATTAAACAGCGTTCCTACTTTTGGGAATGTGTAAATGGTCTGTGGACACTTAAGGGACTGTTATGATGAGTGTGTTTAATTTGGTGACCTCATGAAGGACAGGAAACAGACATAACTGTATCTCTTAAAGTGGACATTTCCCAGCTGTCAGGTTTACATCTAAATGTTGTGAAACATATGTGATTAAACCTGAAACTATTTTTGAAAAGATGTAATGTGATGTTAATTAATTAATGTAGGATAGGGGACGCTTGCGAAAAGCCAGGGAAAATGCAGCGAGGCAATTTCAAATAAAATTATATAAAAATCTAACTTTCATTGAATCACACATGTAAGATACTGAATTAAAGCTACACTCATTGTGAATCCAGCCAACATGTCAGATTTTAAAAAGGCTTTTCGGCGAAAGCATAAGAAACTATTATCTGATGATAGCACAACAGTAAACAAAGAGAGTAGCATATTTCAACCCTGCAGGCGCTACACAAAACGCAGAAATAAAATATAAATCATGCCTTACCTTTGACGAGCTTCTTTTGTTGGCACTCCAATATGTCCCATAAACATCATAAATGGTCCTTTTGTTCGATTAATTCCGTCCATATATATCCAAAATGTCAATTTATTTGGCGCGTTTGATCCAGAAAAAAACAGCTTCCAATTTGCGCAACGTCACTACAAAATATTTCAAAAGTTACCTGTAAACTTTGCCAAAACATTTCAAACTACTTTTGTAATACAACTTTAGGTATTTTTAAACATTAATAATTGATCAAATTGAAGACGGGTCTATCTGTGTTCAATACAGGAAGACAAGAAACCAACACCACTTTTCAAGTCTTGCGAAACTCTCAACAGTGTTACCCAATTCCAAGATGGCCGTACTTCTTCATTGCACAAAGGAATAACCTCAACCAAATTTCAAAGACTGGTGACATCGAGTGGAAGCGGTAGGAACTGAAAACAAGCTCCTAAGAAATATAGTTTCCCAATGAGAAAACACTGAACAGAATAGACCTAAAAAACAACAACATCTGAACGATTAGTCCTCTGAGTTTTGCCTGCTACATAAGTTATGTTACACTCACAGACATGATTCAAACAGTTTTAGAAACTTCAGAGTGTTTTATATTCAAATCTACTAATACTATGCATATCTTATATTCTTGGCATGAGTAGCAGGAAGTTGAAATTGGGCACGCTATTTATCCAAAAGTGAAAATGCTGCCCCCTATCATTTAGAGGTTTTAACCTTCTAAATGAAAGTATGGGTTTTTCATATAAAGTCATATCCATGGTCAAGCCAACGTGAGCATAGACATTACATTGGCTTCATGCCCTTCTCTACTTTTCTACTGAAATGGATAAAACCCACTGCTGATGAAATTCACACCAGACCACACAAGCTAAGGTTGCAAATTGTTGAATTTCTAAGACCAAACCATGCCGGGTGACGCTGGTGTGTGCAGTGGTTTAAACTACAACTCTACCAAAGGATAAGACGATACCACGTGGAGCATTGGCAACACGGATTGAAATGGTTCAACTCTGAGACTATCATTCACTACAGAATAAGATCAAATCTTAGATCTATAAATACTAGTCTGTAGCTAGAAATGACATAAGTCTAGAACGAGAATACAGACAACCGCCAAAGCATCTATTCTATGAGAACATTTCTGAATGGAACTTTGAAGTAACCATTCTAACCACCTACAACCACAAAAGACTTCAATGAAAGTTAACCAGAGACTCAGATGAACCCTACCGGACGATCGAGATTCCAACAGAGAAGACAACAACGACATACAGGTGTAAATATAAACACATTGCAATTATTCTCGAATGAGCGGCTGTTCATGTGCAAAGAATTAGCATTTCAATGAATATAATTATAGACTGTGTGTAGTGTATCCATGTGTCTTTCCCGCTCTTTCTCAGTCCCACCCCCTTCCTTTTATCTACCAAGTTGTCATATCGACTTAGTCCACTAGGGACTTTTCTTTGTATCATGAAGCAACCCAATGTACTAATTGTGTGTGTTTTCATGTTTTTCTGTGATTTGATTAGTTAGTAAATAAAAAATTAAGACAATTTGTATATCGCTGATTCATAATTTATGGGTTCGTGCAGATGACCAAGAATTTAACGACGTTTGGAATGAGACTGACAAGGTAATGATAAAACATTAATGAGACTAATCGATCAGATATTAAAATACCTGAAGAGTTATATTCGGAAAATTATAAGTAAGTCAACATTTTCCATGGTGCCCCGACTTCCTAGTTAATTAAGTTGACCATTATCAGTTTAATCACGTAATAACAATTACACATAGAGAATTGATTTGATAAAATAACAGTCTTCACATTCAATGACAGCAAAGACACGACGAACCCTTCATAGACGGTTCTAGGAAGAACCTTTACATGATAACATGGTTCTTGGTTGAACCCTTCTAGGCAGGACCATATGACAGGGAGTTATTTGAAGAACCCTACATAGAGGGTTCTAGATATAAACCCTCAGCCAAATGACAAAATATGCGACAATACTACACTGTGTTTCAAGTAGCAAAACAGTAGTAATTGATGATGTTTGTAAGAGATGTTGTGTGATTTGTATTCATAGCAGGGACACAGATGCCTTTTCTACACTCTTACACTCTTAGAAAAAAGCTTAAAAAGGGTTCTTCGGCTGTCCCCTTTTTGGTTCCAGGCAGAACCCTTTTAGGTTCTACGTGGAACCCAAAATAGTTCTACCCAGAACCAGAACCAAAAAGGGTTCTTCAAAAGGGTTCTCTTATGGGGACAGCCAAAGGATCCTTTTAGGTTTTAAATAGCACCTTTTTTTTCTAAGAGTTTAGGCCATGAAAGCCTATGTTAAAAATATTCTTACAAAAAAAAGGAAACCCTGAATAATTTCAGCTGCAACCTTACCTTGTGTATAGCTCTGTTGTGAACCGAGATATATTGTAATATTTGCTAAATAGCCAGCGAATGGTGCAACAGTTTGTCAGAGCTAGCATTTGTTTTGCCACTATAAAATCAATAGCTGAAATGGATATCTGAGATTGCAACATTTGATCTAGTGGAAGGAACATCTCACGGTCAATATAATACAAAATAAAAAACAACATCTAACATTTACAGTGATTATAAACTACAAATGTATAGATACATGGAACTATAGATCATAGAGATGTTATAAGACAGACATATTAATTTTGTGTTCATAGTGTTTAGGATGTACTGATTTAGAATGGCTTGAAATGGTCATCTGTCGTATACCTATTTAGAGTGCCTATTCACTTCTGCTGACTTATTATGACCGTGTGTGTGTGTGTGTGTGTGTGTGTGTGTGTGTGTGTGTGTGTGTGTGTGTGTGTGTGTGTGTGTGTGTGTGTGTGTGTGTGTGTGCGTGTGTGTGTGTGTGTGTGTGCCTGTGTGTGTGTACTGGTTTTCCAACCAACAACACTATACTCGATATGGCATGCCAATTCTGATAGAAATGTAAAATGTCAGGGGGCTCAACCCAACAGTGAAGTTCACCATGACTTTATGTTCATGTTTTTCATTACATTACAACTACAGTAGTTGGCGGTGCTTATATAACCAGGGCTTATGTTCTCTCTGACTGACCTTGACATGTTTTTCCGATCTGCGCTTTATCAGTTTCAGAGAAATATACAGTAACTGGGGTGTAGCTTTTTCTTTATTTATAAATAGCTCACAGTAAAAAAAATAACAAATAAAAACTTCTCTCTTTTTGTGTACAATTCATAAAACACCATCCCCTAAAATCATAGTATTTTTGTTTGAATATCTAATAAATCGTGGGTTAATTAAATAACCTTTATTCAACTAGGCAAGTCAGTTAAGAAAAAAAAATGTTATTTTCAATGACAGCCTAGGAACAGTGGGTTAACTGCCTTGTTCAGGGGCAGAACTACAGATTTGTGGGAATTTGATATTGCAACCTTGGGTTACTAGTCCCAACGCTCTAACCACTAGGCTACGCTGCCGCCCCATGGACAGTATGTGGATAGAATGTGTTGTATATCTGTAAAATACATGGATAGAATATGTAGTATATTTGAACAGGATGAGCCTTGACTAGAATACAGTATATACATATGAAGTGGGTAAAACAGTATGTAGACATGATTAAAGTGACCAGTGTTACATGTTTATGTTTATAGGGCAGCAGCCTCAAAGGTGCAGGGTTGAGTAACCGGGTGGTAGCCGGTTAGTGACATTGACCTAAAGTTCAGGGTATGGTACTGGGTGCGGGCCAGCTAGTGGTGACTGTTTAACAGTCTGGTGGCCTTGAGATAGAAACTGTTTTTCAGTCTCTCGGTCCTAGCTTTAATGCGCCTGTACCGACCTCGCCTTCTGGATGATAGCGGGGTGAACAGGCAGTGGCTCGGGGTGGCTGTTGTCCTTGATGATCTTTATGGCCTTCCTGTGACATCGGGTGCTGTAGGTGTCCAGGAGGGCAGGCAGTGTGCCTCCGTTGATGCGTTGGGCAGACCGCACCACCCTCTGGAGAGCCCTGCATTTGCGGAAGGTGCAGTTGCCGAAACCAGACGGTGATAGAGCCCGACAGAATGCTCTCGATTGTGCATCTGTAAATGTCTTAGGGGCCAAGACAAATTTATTCAGCCTCCTGAGGTTGAAGAAGCAGAACATTTTGAATATAAATACACAATGCAGAGGATGAGAGGACGAGAGGACGAGATGGTCAAAAGGGAATTGTAAATAGTAGTTGTGTTTCAGTTCCACAGCTGTTCGGAATCTGTGGAATTTCACTCCTGAACTCAGAGCTACTGGTTTGTGAAAGTGTTCACCCCCCTTGGCATTTATCCTATTTTGTTGCCTTAAAACCTGGAATTAAAATAGATTTTTGTATTGATGATTTGTATCATTTGATTTACACAACATGCCTACCACTTTGAAGATGCTAAATATTTTTTATTGTAAAACAAACAAGAAATAAGACAAGAAAACAGAACACTTGAGCATGCATAACTATCCACCCTTTGCAGCAATTACAGTTGTAAGTCTCTTGGGGTATGTCTCTATCAGCTTGGCACATCTAGCCACTGGGATTTTTTCCCATTCTTAAAGGCATAACTGCTCCAGCTGCTTCAAGTTGGATGGGTTCTGCTGATGTACAGCAATCTTTAAGTCCTACCGCAGTTTCTCAGTTAGATCGAGGTCTGGGCTTTGACTAGGCCATTCCCAGACATTTAAATTGTTTCGCCTAAACACTCGAGTATTGCTTTAGCAGTATGCTTAGGGTCATTGTCCTGCTGGAAGGTCTGACCAGAGTACCTTCTTCCATATGTGTGGGGAGTCTCCCACATGCCTTTTGGCAAACATCAAACATCTTTGTTTATTTTATTCTGGCCACTCTTCCGTAAAGCCCAGCTCTGTGGAGTGTACAGCTTAAAATTGTCCTATGGACAGATGCTCCAATCTCCGCTGTGGAGCTGTGCAGCTCCTTCAGGGTTATCCTTTGTCTCTTTGTTGCCTCTTTGATTAATGCCCTCCTTGCCTGGTCCTTGAGTTTGTTGAGTGGCCCTCTCTTGGCAGGTTTGCTGTGGTGTCATATTCTTTCCATTTTTTAATAATGATTTAATGGTGCTCCGTGGGATGTTCAAAGTTTCCGATATTTTTTATAACCCAACCCTGATCTCAATCAATCAATCAATCAAATGTATTTTATATAGCCCTTCGTACATCAGCTGATATCTCAAAGTGCTGTACAGAAACCCAGCCTAAAACCCCAAACAGCAAGCAATGCAGGTGTAGAAGCACGGTGGCTAGGAAAAACTCCCTAGAAAGGCCAAAACCTAGGAAGAAACCTAGAGAGGAACCAGGCTATGTGGGGTGGCCAGTCCTCTTCTGGCTGTGCCGGGTGGAGATTATAACAAAACATGGTCAAGATGTTCAAATGTTCATAAATGACCAGCATGGTCGAATAATAATAAGGCAGAATAGTTGAAACTGGAGCAGCAGCACAGTCAGGTGGACTGGGGACAGCAAGGAGTAATCATGTCAGGTATTCCTGGGGCATGGTCCTAGGGCTCAGGTCCTCCGAGAGAGAGAAAGAAAGAGAGAATTAGAGAGCATATGTGGGATGGCCAGTCCTCTTCTGGCTGTGCCGGGTGGAGATTATAACAGAACATGGCCAAGATGTTCAAATGTTCATAAATGATCAGCATGGTCGAATAATAATAAGGCAGAACAGTTGAAACTGGAGCAGCAGCACAGCCAGGTGGACTGGGGACAGCAAGGAGTCATCATGTCAGGTAGTCCTGGGGCATGGTCCTAGGGCTCAGGTCCTCCGAGAGAGAGAAAGAGAGAAGGAGAGAATTAGAGAACGCACACTTAGATTCACACAGGACACCGAATAGGACAGGAGAAGTACTCCAGATATAACAAACTGATCTGTACTTCTCCACAACTTTGTCCCTGACCTGTTTGGAGAGCTCCTTGGTCTTCGTGGTGCCCCTTGCTTAGTGGTGTTGCAGACTCTGGGGCCTTTTAGAACAGGTGTATATATACTGAGATCATGTGACAGATCATGTGACACTTAGATTCCACACAGGTGGACTTTATTTAACTAATTATGTAACTTCTGGAGGTATTTGGTTGCACCAGATCTTATTTAGGGACTTCATAGCAAAGGGGGTGAATATATATACACGCACCACTTCTCAGTTTATCATTTTTTATTATTGTTTTAAACAAGTTATTTTTTTCATTTCACTTCACCAATTTGGACTATTTTGTATATGTCCATTATATGAAATCCAAATAAAAATCCATTACAGGTTGTAATGCAACAAAACAGGAAAAACGAGGCACTGTGCTTGTGCTACGTTCTGTACATTGAGTCAGGAGTAGGATATTTGTTATTTGGCCATTGGTGAGTTGTACGGAAAGGACTTCTGATTGGTCAACCACAGGCTCGGGTGGGTGGCTATAAATGGCATCCTGATCCTTTGTTCAGTGGAGAAAAGCTGAGGACAGGGGAGACTGAACATATTCCTCCCAGCATAAGATCTTGATTTGTCCTTCTCTAATAAACCAAGTTTTATCCCCCTGATTTGCTTTGGAGTTTGTGTTATTGAAGAATAACATCAATTCCTAACAAATCACTGTTGAAGAGGCTATTTTCCTGTCACCTCTCCGTCCTGTAGTCCGTCTCGTCGTTGTTGGTAATCAGGCTTACCACTGTTGTGTCGTCTGCAAGCTTGATGATTGAGATGGAGACGTGCATGGCCACACAGTCGTGGGTGAACAGGGAGTACAGTAGGGGGCTGAGCATGCACCCTTGTGGGGCCCCTGTGTTGTGAATTAGCGTAGTTGAGGTGTGGTTGCCTACCTTCACCACCTGGGGGCAGCCAGTCAGGAAGTCCAGGACCCAGTTGCACAGGGCGGGGTTCAGATCCAGGGCCTCAAGCTTAATGATACTGTGGTGTTGAAGGCTGAGCTGTAGTCAATGAACAGCATTCTTACGTAGATATTACATAGATATTACTCTTGTCCAAATGGTATAGAAGCAACACAAACATTGGCACACACACACACACACACACACACACACACACACACACACACACACACACACACACACACACACACACACACACACACACACACACACGATAACACACGCACTATACATACACATGAATGTAGTACTGTAGATATGTGGTAGTGGTGGAGTAGGGGCCTGAGGGCACAAGGTGTATTATGAAATCTATGAATAAATTGTAATGTTTTTAAAATTGTATTAACTGCCTTAATTTTGCAGGACCCCGGGAAGAGTAGCTGCTGCTTTGGCAGCATCTAATGGGGATCCATAATAAACACAAATACAAACTGGGCAGTGTGCAGTGCGATGGCGATTGCATCATCCACGGATCTATTAGGGCGGAATGCAATGATCCTTAACTAGCCTCTCAAAGCACTTCATGATGACAGAAGTGAGTGCTACGGTGCGATGCTAATTTAGTTAAATTCAGTTAACTTCGTTGTCTTGGGTACAGGAGCAATGGTGGACATCTTGAAGCACGTGGGGACAGCAGACTGGGATTGGGAGAGATTGAATATGTCAGTAAATACTCCAGCCAGGTGGTTTCTGCCCATGCTCTGAGGATGCGGGCAGGTAGGCCTGCGAGGGTTAACGTGAAGGCAGTTGTTTCCGTTCAAGTCTGATCTGTTTGAGTAGACTCAAATGAACACCTTTGTATTCATATATTTTTTTTCATGATACCTCCATCATGGTACCTCCATCATGATACCTCCATCATGGTACCTCCATCATGGTACCTCCATCATGGTACCTCCATCATGGTACCTCCATCATGATACCTCCATCATGGTACCTCCATCATGGTACCTCCATCATGGTACCTCCATCATGGTACCTCCATCATGATACCTCCATCATGGTACCTCCATCATGGTACCTCCATCATGATACCTCCATCATGATACCTCCATCATGGTACCTCCATCATGGTACCTCCATCATGGTACCTCCATCATGGTACCTCCATCATGATACCTCCATCATGGTACCTCCATCATGGTACCTCCATCATGGTACCTCCATCATGGTACCTCCATCATGATACCTCCATCATGATACCTCCATCATGATACCTCCATCATGGTACCTCCATCATGGTACCTCCATCATGATACCTCCATCATGATACCTCCATCATGATACCTCCATCATGATACCTCCATCATGGTACCTCCATCATGATACCTCCATCATGATACCTCCATCATGATACCTCCATCATGGTACCTCCATCATGGTACCTCCATCATGGTACCTCCATCATGATACCTCCATCATGATACCTCCATCATGGTACCTCCATCATGGTACCTCCATCATGGTACCTCCATCATGATACCTCCATCATGATACCTCCATCATGATACCTCCATCATGGTACCTCCATCATGATACCTCCATCATGGTACCTCCATCATGGTACCTCCATCATGGTACCTCCATCATGATACCTCCATCATGGTACCTCCATCATGGTACCTCCATCATGGTACCTCCATCCTGATACCTCCATCATGGTACCTCCATCCTGATACCTCCATCATGGTACCTCCATCATGATACCTCCATCATGGTACCTCCATCATGGTACCTCCATCCTGATACCTCCATCATGGTACCTCCATCATGGTACCTCCATCCTGATACCTCCATCATGGTACCTCCATCCTGATACCTCCATCATGGTACCTCCATCATGATACCTCCATCATGGTACCTCCATCATGGTACCTCCATCCTGATACCTCCATCATGGTACCTCCATCATGATACCTCCATCCTGATACCTCCATCCTTATACCTCCATCATGGTACCTCCATCCTGATACCTCCATCATGGTACCTCCATCATGATACCTCCATCATGGTACCTCCATCATGGTTCCTCCATCATGGTACCTCCATCATGATACCTCCATCATGGTACCTCCATCATGGTTCCTCCATCATGGTACCTCCATCATGGTACCTCCATCATGGTACCTCCATCCTGATACCTCCATCCTGATACCTCCATCCTGATACCTCCATCCTGATACCTCCATCCTGATACCTCCATCCTGATACCTCCATCCTGATACCTCCATCCTGGTACCTCCGTCATGGTGGCGCGGAGGACTAATTCCATGGATAGAGAACCGTAGAGTGTAGGTTCCAATGTCAGTGATGCCGTGTCACAATAAAAAAGAAATGTGTTTGCATGATTAATGCAGAAGGAAATGTATTTCCATGTGTCCTATCTCTGCTTTGAGAAAGAAAGGAAAAAGCTAGCAGTGCTATTAAAAGTCTTATTGAAACATTCGGTGAAAGTATTAAGAAAATTAAATCTAAATAACCGATTGTTTCCATTCACAGAAAACATAAGGAACAATGGCAAACGTTTTCAGAACCTTCCTGTAACCTAAATATAACGTTCCCAGAAAAGGCAACATTTTCACTTCTGTTCTGAGAACGTTTAAATAAAGTTCAGTTTTACCGGTCAGGAAATGTTCCCAAAACAAACACTGTACGTTCCCACAACTTCCAAAGAACCAAATGTGCTAGCTGGGTGTATACGTGACAGAAATGTATTCAATTGCAAATCACTAGCCTTGAACAGTGAAGCACAGAGGTTATATAGTTAGTTTCCCTCCCGTAGTTTTGAAAGCTGAACATTTGCTAAAGGCACTTGCCTTGATTATACAGTTCTATCACTTCACTTATTCATGCATCAAACCCCTCCTAGATGCCCAGAGGCAGTAGGCTACTATGTATAACTGGCTAGTCGCTATTACTACTTTTGTTTTGTAATCATGGCACCCTATTCCCTATGTAGTGCACTACTTTTGACCAGAGGGGTAGGGTGTATTAGGGGGTAGGGTGTCATTTGGGATTCATTAAGAGAAAAATTGTATTTCAACCCACCCTTGTCTGGACCACAGTTCCACTCTGTAGAGGTGAACCACGGTCGCAGCAGCAGGTGTCTGACAGACAGACAGACCAGACTGGGGCCTCAGAGTGCACTGAACTATCCTCTATCCGTCTACCCATGTATTCTTCCATTGTTTACTGTGTATACCATTCTTCCCCTGTGATCCACCGGGAACAGCTCTTTGCCATCACCGAGAGGCCACATCCGTTTCACCTGAGTGCCGTGTTGGCATCCTCCATTAGGGCATCGGAGGGGGCCCAGGGGGAAAGACAGTCCACCCCTCTTCCTCCCTCCCCCTCTCCCTTTCACTCCTAACTCTCTCCCTCCCTATCCCCACCTACAGTCTATCTTACCCCCTCCTCTTGCTCCCTCTCTCCCCTACTTCTCCCTCCCTCCCTCCCTCTATCCACCAACTCTCTGCCCACCTACAGTCCTCCACTGTCCTCCTTCCCCCCTCGCACTCTCTTTTCCCTCCTCTCCTCTTCCTCCCCATCTCCCCACCCACTGAGTGGCCCGTCAGGGGCCCTGGGGTCTGGGACATGGACTAGTCGCCAGAGTGCCAGCCAGCCAGACACAACAAAAGGTGAGGTGAGACAGCTAGAGGTGACACCTGCCTGCCTGCCGGAACATTCCGCACTCTCTCTTCCTGCTCTCTGTTGTCATGGTAACCCCGGCCCTGAGCAACACACTAAAACACTTTGGGGAGAAAAGAAAGGAATAAAAATGATGAGGAGAAGGAGAAGGAGAAAGGAGAAGGAGGAGAAGGAGAAGGAGAAGGAGAAGGAGAAGGAGAAGGAGAAGGAGAAGGAGGAGAATGAGAAGGAGAAGGAGAAGGAGAAGGAGGAGAAGGAGAAGGAGGAGAAGGAGGAGAAGAAGGAGAAGGAGAAGGAGGAGACGAAGGAGGAGAAGGAGAAGGAGAAGGAGGAGAAGGAGAAGGAGAAGGAGGAGAAGGAGAAGGAGGAGAAGGAGAAGGAGGAGAATGAGGAGAAGGAGAAGGAGGAGAAGGAGAAGGAGGAGAAGAAGGAGGAGAAGGAGGAGAAGGAGAAGAAGGAGAAGGAGAAGGAGAAGAAGGAGAAGGAGAAGGAGAAGGAGAAGGAGAAGGAGAAGGAGAAGGAGGAGAAGGAGAAGGAGAAGGAGAAGAAGGAGGAGAAGGAGAAGGGGGAGAAAGAGAAGGAGAAGGAGAAGGAGAAGGAGAAGGGGGATAAGGAGAATGAGAAGGCGGAATGCACACCAGACGCTGGACCCTCTTGAACTGTGATTGAGTCATTTCAAAGTTGTTTTTATGTAGTTTGTATGTCAGAGAAGGACTGCAAGATACACTATATTTACAAAAATATGTGGACACCCCTTCAAATGAGTGGATTCGGCTATTTCAACCACACCCGGTGCTGACAGGTGTATAATATCGATCAAGAATGCAACCTCCATAGACAAACATTGGCAGTAGAATGGCCTTACTGACGAGCTAAGTGACTTTCAACGTGGCACCGTCATAGGATGCCACCTTTCCAACAAGTCAGTTCATAAAATGTCTGCCCTGCTAGAGCTGCCCCGGTCAACTGTAAATGCTGTTATTGTGAAGATGGAAACGTCTAGGATCGACAACGGCTCATAGAATGGGACAGCAGAGTGCTGAAACACGTATACATCGTCTGAACTTGGTTGCAACACTCACTTCCGGAAGCAACGTCAGTACAAGAACTGTTCATTCTGGGGGCTTCTTGAAATGGTGTTTCCATGGCCGAGCAGCTGCATACAAGCCTAAGATCACCATGTACAATGCCAAGCGTCGGCTGGAGTGGTGTCAAACTCGCCGCCATTGGACTCTGGAGCAGTGGAAACGTGTTCTCTGGAGTGATGAATCACGCTTCACCATCTGGCAGTCCAACGGACAAATCTGGGTTTGGCGGATGCCAGGAGAACGCTACCTGCCCCAATGCATAGTGCCAACTGTAAAGCTGTTTTTCATGGCTGTTTTTCATGGTTCAGGCTCGGCCCCTTAGTTCCGGTGAAGGGAAATCTTAACGCTACAGCAAGAAGCGAGAGGTAAAGACAGAAGAAAAGACAATGACATTGTAAACGATTCTTTGCTTCCAACGTTGTAGCAACAGTTACCATAACTTACAATGACCTTAACTCTGACCCTAACCTTAACCCATCCCCCTAACCTAAACCTAGCTCCTTAACCTAACCACTAACCCCTTACCCTAACCCTAATGTTAACCCTCATTGTAACCCTAACCCCTAACCCCTTAGCCATTACCCTAACCCTAATGTTAACCCTCATTGTGACCCTAAACCCTAAACCTAACCACTAACCCCTTACCCTAACCCTAATGTTAACCCTCATTGTGACCCTAAACCTATCACCTAACCCCTTACCCCTTACCCTAACCTAAACCCTAAACCTAACCCCTTACCCCTTACCCTAACCCTAATGTTAACCCTCATTGTAACCCTAACCCTAAACCTAACCCCTAAGCTTCAAATAATTTGTCCTCATGAGGAAGTGGGAAATGTCCCCAGAAGGGAGAATGTTCCTTTATTTTCTCTACTTGTGGGGACTTTTGAGGATTTTAGGTCTCTACAAGGATAGAAAAAACAATCAATCAACCAACCCCCCCCCCCCCTCCCTAAACACACACGTAGGTCATCCTTACTGATGCTTTGTGATACAGCTGTCAACAGTGTCCCCCCTATCCATGTCCAGCCACTGCTCACCAACCAATGACTGTCACTTTACCTATGGAGAAGGTCAGTCAAGAACACAGGAATAGGATATATAGAATGTATCTCATTGATTCAACAAGACTGTGTTAGTCCACAGAGCTAGAGCCTATGCATTAGAGTGGGTGGTCAAGACTGCTCACTGCAGCTTTCAGTTTTAGAAAAATCCTGTCAATTCCGTTTCTTGTCACACGGGGGCAGTGTTGAGACAGTAAAACCCTGATAGGTGATTATAATTGGGAGTTTGGGGTAGTGGCTTTCCTGAAACAATCTTCAAGGTTCGGGTTGCTTACCTTCTAAATGTAATCCTTTACGGTTATTAGTTAACTGTCCAACATTTTAAATCAGTATTGTAACTTTAGGATTACCCATGTTTCGGTTTATAAACTGAGGGATTGTGCCGGAGATATGTAACCATTCTCAAATGTATAGACAGAGCTACAGATGCAAGAATGACAATCCACGTAATAAAAATGATAGTTTTAACCATGTTTTGAGGCTATATAAGTGTTAAAAAAAAGATGTACTTTGTTTAATAAACATTGGAGTAAAACAAGTTTATTTTCTGGGTTCTGATGGGGTTACGAAAGTTGAACTAAGCTCATTTACAAGTTATATTTTTCAAGAATCAATGGGTACATATCATTAGTTTATACGTTTAAAAAAAAAATGGAATGTCCTTGAGAAAACAGAAAGGTGTCACAACTGTGATCTTATTGAGGTCTTCACTGGTCTTTGATTCTGAACATCATGTGAGATTTTAACATGGTCAGCTGTAGTGTGTTCTACGTTAGCCATCTTGTTTTAACAGACTGGTCATCTGTACTGTGTTCTACGTTAGCCATCTTGTTTTAATATGGTCATCTGTATTGTGTTCTGCGTTAGCCATCTTGTTTTGACAGACTGGTCATCTGTACTGTGTTCTACGTTAGCCATCTTGTTTTAACATGGTCATCTGTATTGTGTTCTGCGTTAGCCATCTTGTTTTGACAGACTGGTCATCTGTAGTGTGTTCTACGTTAGCCATCTTGTTTTAACAGACTGGTCATCTGTAGTGTGTTCTACGTTAGCCATCTTGTTTTAACATGGTCATCTGTATTGTGTTCTGCGTTAGCCATCTTGTTTTGACAGACTGGTCATCTGTAGTGTGTTCTACGTTAGCCATCTTGTTTTGACAGACTGGTCATCTGTATTGTGTTCTGCGTTAGCCATCTTGTTTTGACAGACTGGTCATCTGTAGTGTGTTCTACGTTAGCCATCTTGTTTTAACAGACTGGTCATCTGTAGTGTGTTCTGCGTTAGCCATCTTGTTTTGACAGACTGGTCATCTGTAGTGTGTTCTACGTTAGCCATCTTGTTTTAACATGGTCATCTGTAGTGTGTTCTACGTTAGCCATCTTGTTTTAACAGACTGGTCATCTGTAGTGTGTTCTACGTTAGCCATCTTGTTTTAACATGGTCATCTGTAGTGTGTTCTGCATTAGCCATCTTGTTTTAACAGACTGGTCATCTGTAGTGTGTTCTACGTTAGCCATCTTGTTTTAACATGGTCATCTGTAGTGTGTTCTACGTTAGCCATCTTGTTTTAACATGGTCATCTGTAGTGTGTTCTACGTTAGCCATCTTGTTTTGACAGACTGGTCATCTGTACAGTGTTCTACGTTAGCCATCTTGTTTTAACAGACTGGTCAGCTGTAGTGTGTTCTACGTTAGCCATCTTGTTTTAACATGGTCACCTGTACTGTGTTCTACGTTAGCCATCTTGTTTTAACATGGTCATCTGTATTGTGTTCTGCGTTAGCCATCTTGTTTTAACAGACTGGTCATCTGTACTGTGTTCTACGTTAGCCATCTTGTTTTAACATTGTCATCTGTAGTGTGTTCTAACGTTAGCCATCTTGTTTTAACATGGTCATCTGTACTGTGTTCTGCGTTAGCCATCTTGTTTTAACAGACTGGTCATCTGTAGTGTGTTCTACGTTAGCCATCTTGTTTTAACATGGTCATCTGTAGTGTGTTCTACGTTAGCCATCTTGTTTTAACATGGTCATCTGTAGTGTGTTCTACGTTAGCCATCTTGTTTTGACAGACTGGTCATCTGTACAGTGTTCTACGTTAGCCATCTTGTTTTAACAGACTGGTCAGCTGTAGTGTGTTCTACGTTAGCCATCTTGTTTTAACATGGTCACCTGTACTGTGTTCTACGTTAGCCATCTTGTTTTAACATGGTCATCTGTATTGTGTTCTGCGTTAGCCATCTTGTTTTAACAGACTGGTCATCTGTACTGTGTTCTACGTTAGCCATCTTGTTTTAACATTGTCATCTGTAGTGTGTTCTAACGTTAGCCATCTTGTTTTAACATGGTCATCTGTACTGTGTTCTGCGTTAGCCATCTTGTTTTAACAGACTGGTCATCTGTAGTGTGTTCTACGTTAGCCATCTTGTTTTAACATTGTCATCTGTAGTGTGTTCTACGTTAGCCATCTTGTTTTAACATGGTCATCTGTAGTGTGTTCTACGTTAGCCATCTTGTTTTAACATGGTCATCTGTACTGTGTTCTGCGTTAGCCATCTTGTTTTAACATGGTCATCTGTAGTGTGTTCTACGTTAGCCATCTTGTTTTAACAGACTGGTCATCTGTAGTGTGTTCTGCGTTAGCCATCTTGTTTTAACATGGTCATCTGTAGTGTGTTCTACGTTAGCCATCTTGTTTTAACAAACTGGTCATCTGTAGTGTGTTCTACGTTAGCCATCTTGTTTTAACATGGTCATCTGTAGTGTGTTCTACGTTAGCCATCTTGTTTTAACATGGTCATCTGTAGTGTGTTCTACGTTAGCCATCTTGTTTTAACATGGTCATCTGTACTGTGTTCTGCGTTAGCCATCTTGTTTTAACATGGTCATCTGTAGTGTGTTCTACGTTAGCCATCTTGTTTTAACATGGTCATCTGTACTGTGTTCTGCGTTAGCCATCTTGTTTTAACAGACTGGTCAGCTGTAGTGTGTTCTACGTTAGCCATCTTGTTTTAACAGACTGGTCATCTGTAGTGTGTTCTAACGTTAGCCATCTTGTTTTAACATGGTCATCTGTATTGTGTTCTGCGTTAGCCATCTTGTTTTAACATGGTCATCTGTACTGTGTTCTACGTTAGCCATCTTGTTTTAACAGACTGGTCATCTGTACTGTGTTCTACGTTAGCCATCTTGTTTTAACATTGTCATCTGTAGTGTGTTCTAACGTTAGCCATCTTGTTTTAACATTGTCATCTGTAGTGTGTTCTGCGTTAGCCATCTTGTTTTAACAGACTGGTCATCTGTATTGTGTTCTGCGTTTAGCCATCTTGTTTTAACATGGTCATCTGTAGTGTGTTCTACGTTAGCCATCTTGTTTTAACATGGTCATCTGTACTGTGTTCTGCGTTAGCCATCTTGTTTTAACAGACTGGTCAGCTGTTGTGTGTTCTACGTTAGCCATCTTGTTTTAACAGACTGGTCATCTGTACTGTGTTCTACGTTAGCCATCTTGTTTTAACAGACTGGTCATCTGTAGTGTGTTCTGCGTTAGCCATCTTGTTTTAACATTGTCATCTGTAGTGTGTTCTACGTTAGCCATCTTGTTTTAACATGGTCATCTGTACTGTGTTCTGCGTTAGCCATCTTGTTTTGACAGACTGGTCATCTGTAGTGTGTTCTACGTTAGCCATCTTGTTTTAACAGACTGGTCAGCTGTAGTGTGTTCTACGTTAGCCATCTTGTTTTAACATTGTCATCTGTAGTGTGTTCTACGTTAGCCATCTTGTTTTAACAGACTGGTCATCTGTACTGTGTTCTGCGTTAGCCATCTTGTTTTAACAGACTGGTCAGCTGTAGTGTGTTCTACGTTAGCCATCTTGTTTTAACATTGTCATCTGTAGTGTGTTCTACGTTAGCCATCTTGTTTTAACAGACTGGTCATCTGTACTGTGTTCTGCGTTAGCCATCTTGTTTTAACAGACTGGTCATCTGTAGTGTGTTCTACGTTAGCCATCTTGTTTTAACATGGTCATCTGTACTGTGTTCTGCGTTAGCCATCTTGTTTTAACATTGTCATCTGTAGTGTGTTCTACGTTAGCCATCTTGTTTTAACATGGTCATCTGTAGTGTGTTCTACGTTAGCCATCTTGTTTTAACATGGTCATCTGTACTGTGTTCTGCGTTAGCCATCTTGTTTTAACATTGTCATCTGTAGTGTGTTCTACGTTAGCCATCTTGTTTTAACAGACTGGTCATCTGTAGTGTGTTCTACGTTAGCCATCTTGTTTTAACATGGTCATCTGTAGTGTGTTCTACGTTAGCCATCTTGTTTTAACATGGTCATCTGTAGTGTGTTCTGCGTTAGCCATCTTGTTTTAACATGGTCATCTGTAGTGTGTTCTACGTTAGCCATCTTGTTTTAACATGGTCATCTGTACTGTGTTCTGCGTTAGCCATCTTGTTTTAACAGACTGGTCAGCTGTAGTGTGTTCTACGTTAGCCATCTTGTTTTAACAGACTGGTCATCTGTAGTGTGTTCTAACGTTAGCCATCTTGTTTTAACATGGTCATCTGTATTGTGTTCTGCGTTAGCCATCTTGTTTTAACATGGTCATCTGTACTGTGTTCTACGTTAGCCATCTTGTTTTAACAGACTGGTCATCTGTACTGTGTTCTACGTTAGCCATCTTGTTTTAACATTGTCATCTGTAGTGTGTTCTAACGTTAGCCATCTTGTTTTAACATTGTCATCTGTAGTGTGTTCTGCGTTAGCCATCTTGTTTTAACAGACTGGTCATCTGTATTGTGTTCTGCGTTTAGCCATCTTGTTTTAACATGGTCATCTGTAGTGTGTTCTACGTTAGCCATCTTGTTTTAACATGGTCATCTGTACTGTGTTCTGCGTTAGCCATCTTGTTTTAACAGACTGGTCAGCTGTTGTGTGTTCTACGTTAGCCATCTTGTTTTAACAGACTGGTCATCTGTACTGTGTTCTACGTTAGCCATCTTGTTTTAACAGACTGGTCATCTGTAGTGTGTTCTGCGTTAGCCATCTTGTTTTAACATTGTCATCTGTAGTGTGTTCTACGTTAGCCATCTTGTTTTAACATGGTCATCTGTACTGTGTTCTGCGTTAGCCATCTTGTTTTGACAGACTGGTCATCTGTAGTGTGTTCTACGTTAGCCATCTTGTTTTAACAGACTGGTCAGCTGTAGTGTGTTCTACGTTAGCCATCTTGTTTTAACATTGTCATCTGTAGTGTGTTCTACGTTAGCCATCTTGTTTTAACAGACTGGTCATCTGTACTGTGTTCTGCGTTAGCCATCTTGTTTTAACAGACTGGTCAGCTGTAGTGTGTTCTACGTTAGCCATCTTGTTTTAACATTGTCATCTGTAGTGTGTTCTACGTTAGCCATCTTGTTTTAACAGACTGGTCATCTGTACTGTGTTCTGCGTTAGCCATCTTGTTTTAACAGACTGGTCATCTGTAGTGTGTTCTACGTTAGCCATCTTGTTTTAACATGGTCATCTGTACTGTGTTCTGCGTTAGCCATCTTGTTTTAACATTGTCATCTGTAGTGTGTTCTACGTTAGCCATCTTGTTTTAACATGGTCATCTGTAGTGTGTTCTACGTTAGCCATCTTGTTTTAACATGGTCATCTGTACTGTGTTCTGCGTTAGCCATCTTGTTTTAACATTGTCATCTGTAGTGTGTTCTACGTTAGCCATCTTGTTTTAACAGACTGGTCATCTGTAGTGTGTTCTACGTTAGCCATCTTGTTTTAACAGACTGGTCATCTGTAGTGTGTTCTAACGTTAGCCATCTTGTTTTAACATGGTCACCTGTACTGTGTTCTACGTTAGCCATCTTGTTTTAACATGGTCATCTGTATTGTGTTCTGCGTTAGCCATCTTGTTTTAACAGACTGGTCATCTGTACTGTGTTCTACGTTAGCCATCTTGTTTTAACAGACTGGTCATCTGTACTGTGTTCTACGTTAGCCATCTTGTTTTAACATGGTCATCTGTACTGTGTTCTACGTTAGCCATCTTGTTTTAACATTGTCATCTGTAGTGTGTTCTAACGTTAGCCATCTTGTTTTAACATGGTCACCTGTACTGTGTTCTGCGTTAGCCATCTTGTTTTAACATGGTCATCTGTACTGTGTTCTACGTTAGCCATCTTGTTTTAACATGGTCATCTGTACTGTGTTCTGCGTTAGCCATCTTGTTTTAACAGACTGGTCATCTGTAGTGTGTTCTACGTTAGCCATCTTGTTTTAACAGACTGGTCATCTGTACTGTGTTCTACGTTAGCCATCTTGTTTTAACATTGTCATCTGTAGTGTGTTCTAACGTTAGCCATCTTGTTTTAACATGGTCATCTGTACTGTGTTCTGCGTTAGCCATCTTGTTTTAACAGACTGGTCATCTGTAGTGTGTTCTACGTTAGCCATCTTGTTTTAACATGGTCATCTGTACTGTGTTCTGCGTTAGCCATCTTGTTTTAACAGACTGGTCAGCTGTAGTGTGTTCTACGTTAGCCATCTTGTTTTAACAGACTGGTCATCTGTACTGTGTTCTACGTTAGCCATCTTGTTTTAACAGACTGGTCATCTGTGCTGTGTTCTGCGTTAGCCATCTTGTTTTAACAGACTGGTCATCTGTAGTGTGTTCTAACGTTAGCCATCTTGTTTTAACATTGTCATCTGTAGTGTGTTCTGCGTTAGCCATCTTGTTTTAACAGACTGGTCATCTGTAGTGTGTTCTACGTTAGCCATCTTGTTTTAACATGGTCATCTGTAGTGTGTTCTGCGTTAGCCATCTTGTTTTAACATTGTCATCTGTAGTGTGTTCTACGTTAGCCATCTTGTTTTAACATGGTCATCTGTAGTGTGTTCTACGTTAGCCATCTTGTTTTAACAGACTGGTCAGCTGTAGTGTGTTCTAACGTTAGCCATCTTGTTTTAACATGGTCATCTGTAGTGTGTTCTACGTTAGCCATCTTGTTTTAACAGACTGGTCATCTGTAGTGTGTTCTACGTTAGCCATCTTGTTTTAACAGAATGGTCATCTGTAGTGTGTTCTAACGTTAGCCATCTTGTTTTAACATGGTCATCTGTAGTGTGTTCTACGTTAGCCATCTTGTTTTAACAGACTGGTCATCTGTAGTGTGTTCTACGTTAGCCATCTTGTTTTAACAGACTGGTCATCTGTAGTGTGTTCTAACGTTAGCCATCTTGTTTTAACATGGTCATCTGTATTGTGTTCTGCGTTAGCCATCTTGTTTTGACAGACTGGTCATCTGTAGTGTGTTCTACGTTAGCCATCTTGTTTTAACATTGTCATCTGTAGTGTGTTCTACGTTAGCCATCTTGTTTTAACATGGTCATCTGTAGTGTGTTCTACGTTAGCCATCTAGCCGTAGCAGGTAGTACTGATTACTGTCTGACTTCACCATGTTGACACTATCTATCTCACCCCTTTGGTCTGGACTGGTCTGGTCTACCTTTGGTCTGGTTTGGCCTGGGGCGATCTGGTCTGCTTTTGGTCTGGTCTGGTCTGCTTATGGTCTCAAAACAAGCTCTGACGAAGGCCGTGGGGCCGATGCGTAAAGCTTATTAAAGGTCAGTGATACTATCAAGAGCAGCGGTTTCCTTCTTGTTTTTTCTCATCTTATTCAACTGTTACCAGGCACCTGCAAAAAAGATAGCTCAGATGTGCGAGTACCTTTTGAATTTTGGTCTGGTCTGGTCTGCTTTGGTCTGGTTTGCTCTCTGGTCTACCTTAGGACTGGTCTGGTCTGATCTGATCTGGGGCGGTCTGGTCTAGTCTGCTTTGGTCTGGTCTGCTTTGGTCTGGTCTGATCTGGGGCGGTCTGGTCTGGTTTGCTCTCTGGTCTACCTTAGGACTGGTCTGGTCTGATCTGGGGCGGTCTACCTTTGGTCTGGTCTGCTTTGGTCTGGTCTGGTCTGGTCTGATCTGGGGCGGTCTGCTTTGGTCTGGTCTGGTCTGGTCTGATCTGGGGCGATCTGCTTTGGTCTGGTCTGCTTTGGTCTGGTCTGATCTGGTCTACCTTTGGTCTGGTCTGGTCTGGTCTGGTCTGATCTGGGGCGGTCTGCTTTGGTCTGGTCTGCTTTGGTCTGGTCTGATCTGGTCTACCTTTGGTCTGGTCTGGTCTGGTCTGATCTGGGGCGGTCTGCTTTGGTCTGGTCTGCTTTGGTCTGGTCTGATCTGGTCTACCTTTGGTCTGCTTTGGTCTGGTCTGCTTTGGTCTGGTCTGATCTCTGGTCTACATTTGGTCTGGTCTGCTTTGGTCTGGTCTGATCTGGTCTACTTTTGGTCTGGTCTGGAGGCAATTACATACATAGACTTGGACAGTGGGTGATACGGTACCTTTATTAACAGTGGGGGTTAGGTTGAAGGGATGAAAGACACGTTTGCGGTGGTGTTTCTAGCTTCCGGCAAATACTAGCGTATCAAAGATGTCATCTATTCCTCTCTGATGCTAAGTGGTCTGTACTAATGTAATGTAAAATACCTTTTACTTTTAGCAGTGTATTTTATTAGATTGCGCTGGGATGTCGTGTGAAATGCTTCCACTGTATTTGTGGTTTTCTATTGTCCAAATTACATTCTCATTCTGGAAGTTTCCAGTAAGCCTGGAAGACAGCTTGTGCAGTAACTATGCTTTAGATAGGGTCTAGACCTTGCAAAGCCAAAGAGAGGATTATTTGCTTATTTTTAGTATCTGTATATTTAATATTGTAGATTTGTCTAAAAGGGATAAGATTCTATCGATTGTTGTTTGGGGGAAACGAAACACCGAATGTGTTACGCAAAACATTACTTCAAAATTACAAGATAATAGCTGTGTGAAATGTACTGTAAGTGAAGCTGCAAGGTTGCTAAGCAACCGAGGAGGGCCTGCTTGTCACTTTCCCATGGAGCAGACCTGGGGGTTGTGAGGTGTCATCATACAACCCTATACTCTATTCAGTACTATAATAAACGCATGGCCTGGTTAAGTCATCTGTCATAGATTCCTGCAGGGTGTGTGTGTCTATGCATTGAGAGAGTAGTCACATTGTGACTATAGAATACAACACATATGTAATGTGGTTGTATAGTGTAGAATACTAAAGTAAATACTACAGCATTATCCACAAAACAACAATGTATTAAATACTACACTACAGTCCACAAAACACTACACTTTTTAACTATAGTAAATGTGGTCAGTGAAATGCTGAATACAACAGGTGTAGTAGACCTTACAGTGAAATGCTGAATACAACAGGTGTAGTAGACCTTACAGTGAAATGCTGACTACAACAGGTGTAGTAGACCTTACAGTGAAATGCTGAATACAACAGGTGTAGTAGACCTTACAGTGAAATGCTGAATACAACAGGTGTAGGTAGACCTTACAGTGAAATGCTGAATACAACAGGTGTAGTAGACCTTACAGTGAAATGCTGAATACAACAGGTGTAGTAGACCTTACAGTGAAATGCTGAATACAACAGGTGTAGTAGACCTTACAGTGAAATGCTGAATACAACAGGTGTAGGTAGACCTTACAGTGAAATGCTGAATACAACAGGTGTAGGTAGACCTCACAGTGAAATGCTGACTACAACAGGTGTAGTAGACCTTACAGTGAAATGCTGAATACAACAGGTGTAGTAGACCTTACAGTGAAATGCTGAATACAACAGGTGTAGTAGACCTTACAGTGAAATGCTGAATACAACAGGTCTAGGTAGACCTCACAGTGAAATGCTGAATACAACAGGTGTAGTAGACCTTACAGTGAAATGCTGAATACAACAGGTGTAGTAGACCTTACAGTGAAATGCTGACTACAACAGGTGTAGTAGACCTCACAGTGAAATGCTGAATACAACAGGTGTAGTAGACCTTACAGTGAAATGATGAATACAACAGGTGTAGGTAGACCTCACAGTGAAATGCTGAATAC
The DNA here is from genome assembly GCF_057628025.1 of Oncorhynchus mykiss. Taxonomy (NCBI): domain Eukaryota; kingdom Metazoa; phylum Chordata; class Actinopteri; order Salmoniformes; family Salmonidae; genus Oncorhynchus; species Oncorhynchus mykiss. The sequence goes on along the minus strand of NC_143049.1, from coordinate 39,156,524 downwards.
AACAGGTGTAGGTAGACCTTAGAGTGAAATGCTGAATACAACAGGTGTAGTAGACCTTACAGTGAAATGCTGAATACAACAGGTGTAGTAGACCTTACAGTGAAATGCTGAATACAACAGGTGTAGTAGACCTCACAGTGAAATGCTGAATACAACAGGTGTAGTAGACCTCACAGTGAAATGCTGAATACAACAGGTGTAGTAGACCTTACAGTGAAATGCTGAATACAACAGGTGTAGTAGACCTCACAGTGAAATGCTGAATACAACAGGTGTAGTAGACCTCACAGTGAAATGCTGAATACAACAGGTGTAGTAGACCTTACAGTGAAATGCTGAATAAAACAGGTGTAGTAGACCTCACAGTGAAATGCTGAATACAACAGGTGTAGTAGACCTTACAGTGAAATGATGAATACAACAGGTGTAGTAGACTTTACAGTGAAATGCTGAATACAACAGGTGTAGGTAGACCTTACAGTGAAATGCTGAATACAACAGGTGTTGTAGACCTCACAGTGAAATGATGAATACAACAGGTGTAATAGACCTTACAGTGAAATGCTGTATACAACAGGTGTAGTAGACCTTACAGTGAAATGCTGTATACAACAGGTGTAGGTAGACCTCACAGTGAAATGCTGAATACAACAGGTGTAGGTAGACCTCACAGTGAAATGCTGAATACAACAGGTGTAGGTAGACCTCACAGTGAAATGCTGAATACAACAGGTGTAGGTAGACCTTACAGTGAAATGCTGAATACAACAGGTGTAGGTAGACCTCACAGTGAAATGCTGAATACAACAGGTGTAGGTAGACCTCACAGTGAAATGCTGAATACAACAGGTGTAGGTAGACCTCACAGTGAAATGCTGAATACAACAGGTGTAGGTAGACCTCACAGTGAAATGCTGAATACAACAGGTGTAGGTAGACCTTACAGTGAAATGCTGAATACAACAGGTGTAGGTATACCTCACAGTGAAATGCTGAATACAACAGGTGTAGGTAGACCTCACAGTGAAATGCTGAATACAACAGGTGTAGGTAGACCTCACAGTGAAATGCTGAATACAACAGGTGTAGGTAGACCTTACAGTGAAATGCTGAATACAACAGGTGTAGGTAGACCTTACAGTGAAATGCTGAATACAACAGGTGTAGGTAGACCTCACAGTGAAATGCTGAATACAACAGGTGTAGGTAGACCTCACAGTGAAATGCTGAATACAACAGGTGTAGGTAGACCTCACAGTGAAATGCTGAATACAACAGGTGTAGGTAGACCTCACAGTGAAATGCTGAATACAACAGGTGTAGGTAGACCTCACAGTGAAATGCTGAATACAACAGGTGTAGGTAGACCTCACAGTGAAATGCTGAATACAACAGGTGTAGGTAGACCTCACAGTGAAATGCTGAATACAACAGGTGTAGGTAGACCTCACAGTGAAATGCTGAATACAACAGGTGTAGTAGACCTCACAGTGAAATGCTGAATACAACAGGTGTAGTAGACCTCACAGTGAAATGCTGAATACAACAGGTGTAGTAGACCTCACAGTGAAATGCTGAATACAACAGGTGTAGGTAGACCTCACAGTGAAATGCTGAATACAACAGGTGTAGGTAGACCTTACAGTGAAATGCTGAATAAAACAGGTGTAGTAGACCTTACAGTGAAATGCTGAATAAAACAGGTGTAGTAGACCTTACAGTGAAATGCTGAATACAACAGGTGTAGTACACCTTACAGTGAAATGCTGAAAAAAAGGTGTAGTAGACCTCACAGTGAAATGCTGAATACAACAGGTGTAGTAGACCTCACTGTGAAATGCTGAATACAACAGGTGTAGGTAGACCTCACAGTGAAATGCTGAATACAACAGGTGTAGGTAGACCTCACAGTGAAATGCTGAATACAACAGGTGTAGGTAGACCTTACAGTGAAATGCTGAATACAACAGGTGTAGTAGACCTTACAGTGAAATGCTGAATACAACAGGTGTAGTAGACCTTACAGTGAAATGCTGAATAAAACAGGTGTAGTAGACCTCACAGTGAAATGCTGAATACAACAGGTGTAGTAGACCTTACAGTGAAATGCTGAATACAACAGGTGTAGTAGACCATACAGTGAAATACTGAATAAAACAGGTGTAGTAGACCTCACAGTGAAATGCTGAATACAACAGGTGTAGTAGACCTCACAGTGAAATGCTGAATAAAACAGGTGTAATAGACCTCACAGTGAAATGCTGAATACAACAGGTGTAGGTAGACCTCACAGTGAAATGCTGAATACAACAGGTGTAGGTAGACCTCACAGTGAAATGCTGACTACAACAGGTGTAGTAGACCTTACAGTGAAATGCTGAATACAACAGGTGTAGTAGACCTTACAGTGAAATGCTGAATACAACAGGTGTAGTAGACCTTACAGTGAAATGCTGAATACAACAGGTCTAGGTAGACCTCACAGTGAAATGCTGAATACAACAGGTGTAGTAGACCTTACAGTGAAATGCTGAATACAACAGGTGTAGTAGACCTTACAGTGAAATGCTGACTACAACAGGTGTAGTAGACCTCACAGTGAAATGCTGAATACAACAGGTGTAGTAGACCTTACAGTGAAATGATGAATACAACAGGTGTAGGTAGACCTCACAGTGAAATGCTGAATACAACAGGTGTAGGTAGACCTTAGAGTGAAATGCTGAATACAACAGGTGTAGTAGACCTTACAGTGAAATGCTGAATACAACAGGTGTAGTAGACCTTACAGTGAAATGCTGAATACAACAGGTGTAGTAGACCTTACAGTGAAATGCTGAATACAACAGGTGTAGTAGATCTCACAGTGAAATGCTGAATACAACAGGTGTAGTAGACCTTACAGTGAAATGCTGAATACAACAGGTGTAGTAGACCTCACAGTGAAATGCTGAATACAACAGGTGTAGTAGACCTCACAGTGAAATGCTGAATACAACAGGTGTAGTAGACCTTACAGTGAAATGCTGAATAAAACAGGTGTAGTAGACCTCACAGTGAAATGCTGAATACAACAGGTGTAGTAGACCTTACAGTGAAATGATGAATACAACAGGTGTAGTAGACTTTACAGTGAAATGCTGAATACAACAGGTGTAGGTAGACCTTACAGTGAAATGCTGAATACAACAGGTGTTGTAGACCTCACAGTGAAATGATGAATACAACAGGTGTAGTAGACCTTACAGTGAAATGCTGTATACAACAGGTGTAGTAGACCTTACAGTGAAATGCTGTATACAACAGGTGTAGGTAGACCTCACAGTGAAATGCTGAATACAACAGGTGTAGGTAGACCTCACAGTGAAATGCTGAATACAACAGGTGTAGGTAGACCTCACAGTGAAATGCTGAATACAACAGGTGTAGGTAGACCTTACAGTGAAATGCTGAATACAACAGGTGTAGGTAGACCTCACAGTGAAATGCTGAATACAACAGGTGTAGGTAGACCTCACAGTGAAATGCTGAATACAACAGGTGTAGGTAGACCTGACAGTGAAATGCTGAATACAACAGGTGTAGGTAGACCTCACAGTGAAATGCTGAATACAACAGGTGTAGGTAGACCTCACAGTGAAATGCTGAATACAACAGGTGTAGGTAGACCTCACAGTGAAATGCTGAATACAACAGGTGTAGGTAGACCTCACAGTGAAATGCTGAATACAACAGGTGTAGGTAGACCTTACAGTGAAATGCTGAATACAACAGGTGTAGGTATACCTCACAGTGAAATGCTGAATACAACAGGTGTAGGTAGACCTCACAGTGAAATGCTGAATACAACAGGTGTAGGTAGACCTCACAGTGAAATGCTGAATACAACAGGTGTAGGTAGACCTTACAGTGAAATGCTGAATACAACAGGTGTAGGTAGACCTTACAGTGAAATGCTGAATACAACAGGTGTAGGTAGACCTCACAGTGAAATGCTGAATACAACAGGTGTAGGTAGACCTCACAGTGAAATGCTGAATACAACAGGTGTAGGTAGACCTCACAGTGAAATGCTGAATACAACAGGTGTAGGTAGACCTCACAGTGAAATGCTGAATACAACAGGTGTAGGTAGACCTCACAGTGAAATGCTGAATACAACAGGTGTAGGTAGACCTCACAGTGAAATGCTGAATACAACAGGTGTAGGTAGACCTCACAGTGAAATGCTGAATACAACAGGTGTAGGTAGACCTCACAGTGAAATGCTGAATACAACAGGTGTAGTAGACCTCACAGTGAAATGCTGAATACAACAGGTGTAGTAGACCTCACAGTGAAATGCTGAATACAACAGGTGTAGTAGACCTCACAGTGAAATGCTGAATACAACAGGTGTAGGTAGACCTCACAGTGAAATGCTGAATACAACAGGTGTAGGTAGACCTTACAGTGAAATGCTGAATAAAACAGGTGTAGTAGACCTTACAGTGAAATGCTGAATAAAACAGGTGTAGTAGACCTTACAGTGAAATGCTGAATACAACAGGTGTAGTACACCTTACAGTGAAATGCTGAAAAAAAGGTGTAGTAGACCTCACAGTGAAATGCTGAATACAACAGGTGTAGTAGACCTCACTGTGAAATGCTGAATACAACAGGTGTAGGTAGACCTCACAGTGAAATGCTGAATACAACAGGTGTAGGTAGACCTCACAGTGAAATGCTGAATACAACAGGTGTAGGTAGACCTTACAGTGAAATGCTGAATACAACAGGTGTAGTAGACCTTACAGTGAAATGCTGAATACAACAGGTGTAGTAGACCTTACAGTGAAATGCTGAATAAAACAGGTGTAGTAGACCTCACAGTGAAATGCTGAATACAACAGGTGTAGTAGACCTTACAGTGAAATGCTGAATACAACAGGTGTAGTAGACCATACAGTGAAATACTGAATAAAACAGGTGTAGTAGACCTCACAGTGAAATGCTGAATACAACAGGTGTAGTAGACCTCACAGTGAAATGCTGAATAAAACAGGTGTAATAGACCTCACAGTGAAATGCTGAATACAACAGGTGTAGGTAGACCTCACAGTGAAATGCTGAATACAACAGGTGTAGGTAGACCTCACAGTGAAATGATGAATACAACAGGTGTAGGTAGACCTTACAGTGAAATGCTGAATACAACAGGTGTAGTAGACCTTACAGTGAAATGCTGAATAAAACAGGTGTAGTAGACCTTACAGTGAAATGCTGAATAAAACAGGTGTAGTAGACCTTACAGTGAAATGCTGAATAAAACAGGTGTAGTAGACCTTACAGTGAAATGCTGAATACAACAGGTGTAGTAGACCTTACAGTGAAATGCTGAATAAAACAGGTGTAGTAGACCTTACAGTGAAATGCTGAATACAACAGGTGTAGTAGACCTTACAGTGAAATGCTGAATAAAACAGGTGTAGTAGACCTCACAGTGAAATGCTGAATACAACAGGTGTAGGTAGACCTCACAGTGAAATGCTGAATACAACAGGTGTAGGTAGACCTTACAGTGAAATGCTGACTACAACAGGTGTAGTAGACCTTACAGTGAAATGCTGAATACAACAGGTGTAGTAGACCTTACAGTGAAATGCTGAATAAAACAGGTGTAGTAGACCTTACAGTGAAATGCTGAATAAAACAGGTGTAGTAGACCTCACAGTGAAATGCTGAATACAACAGGTGTAGGTAGACCTTACAGTGAAATGCTGAATAAAACAGGTGTAGTAGACCTTACAGTGAAATGCTGAATAAAACAGGTGTAGTAGACCTTACAGTGAAATGCTGAATACAACAGGTGTAGTAGACCTTACAGTGAAATGCTGAATAAAACAGGTGTAGTAGACCTCACAGTGAAATGCTGAATAAAACAGGTGTAGTAGACCTTACAGTGAAATGCTGAATACAACAGGTGTAGTAGACCTGACAGTGAAATGCTGAATACAACAGGTGTAGTAGACCTTACAGTGAAATGCTGAATAAAACAGGTGTAGTAGACCTCACAGTGAAATGCTGAATACAACAGGTGTAGGTAGACCTCACAGTGAAATGCTGAATACAACAGGTGTAGTAGACCTTACAGTGAAATGCTGAATACAACAGGTGTAGTAGACCTTACAGTGAAATGATGAATACAACAGGTGTAGTAGACCTTACAGTGAAATGCTGAATACAACAGGTGTAGGTAGACCTTACAGTGAAATGCTGAATACAACAGGTGTTGTAGACCTCACAGTGAAATGATGAATACAACAGGTGTAGGTAGACCTTACAGTGAAATGCTGAATACAACAGGTGTAGTAGACCTTACAGTGAAATGCTGTATACAACAGGTGTAGTAGACCTTACAGTGAAATGCTGTATACAACAGGTGTAGGTAGACCTCACAGTGAAATGCTGAATACAACAGGTGTAGTAGACCTTACAGTGAAATGCTGAATACAACAGGTGTAGTAGACCTCACAGTGAAATGCTGAATACAACAGGTGTAGTAGACCTCACAGTGAAATGCTGAATACAACAGGTGTAGTAGACCTTACAGTGAAATGCTGAATACAACAGGTGTAGTAGACCTCACAGTGAAATGCTGAATACAACAGGTGTAGGTAGACCTTACAGTGAAATGCTGAATACAACAGGTGTAGGTAGACCTTACAGTGAAATGCTGAATACAACAGGTGTAGTAGACCTTACAGTGAAATGCTGAATACAACAGGTGTAGTAGACCTTACAGTGAAATGCTGAATACAACAGGTGTAGTAGACCTTACAGTGAAATGCTGAATACAACAGGTGTAGTAGACCTCACAGTGAAATGCTGAATACAACAGGTGTAGTAGACCTCACAGTGAAATGCTGAATACAACAGGTGTAGTAGACCTCACAGTGAAATGCTGAATACAACAGGTGCAGTAGACCTTACAGTGAAATGCTGAATACAACAGGTGTAGGTAGACCTCACAGTGAAATGCTGAATACAACAGGTGTAGTAGACCTTACAGTGAAATGCTGAATACAACAGGTGTAGTAGACCTCACAGTGAAATGCTGAATACAACAGGTGTAGTAGACCTCACAGTGAAATGCTGAATACAACAGGTGTAGTAGACCTCACAGTGAAATGCTGAATACAACAGGTGTAGGTAGACCTCACAGTGAAATGCTGAATACAACAGGTGTAGGTAGACCTTACAGTGAAATGCTGAATAAAACAGGTGTAGTAGACCTTACAGTGAAATGCTGAATAAAACAGGTGTAGTAGACCTTACAGTGAAATGCTGAATACAACAGGTGTAGTACACCTTACAGTGAAATGCTGAAAAAAAGGTGTAGTAGACCTCACAGTGAAATGCTGAATACAACAGGTGTAGTAGACCTCACTGTGAAATGCTGAATACAACAGGTGTAGGTAGACCTCACAGTGAAATGCTGAATACAACAGGTGTAGGTAGACCTCACAGTGAAATGCTGAATACAACAGGTGTAGGTAGACCTTACAGTGAAATGCTGAATACAACAGGTGTAGTAGACCTTACAGTGAAATGCTGAATACAACAGGTGTAGTAGACCTTACAGTGAAATGCTGAATAAAACAGGTGTAGTAGACCTCACAGTGAAATGCTGAATACAACAGGTGTAGTAGACCTTACAGTGAAATGCTGAATACAACAGGTGTAGTAGACCATACAGTGAAATACTGAATAAAACAGGTGTAGTAGACCTCACAGTGAAATGCTGAATACAACAGGTGTAGTAGACCTCACAGTGAAATGCTGAATAAAACAGGTGTAATAGACCTCACAGTGAAATGCTGAATACAACAGGTGTAGGTAGACCTCACAGTGAAATGCTGAATACAACAGGTGTAGGTAGACCTCACAGTGAAATGATGAATACAACAGGTGTAGGTAGACCTTACAGTGAAATGCTGAATACAACAGGTGTAGTAGACCTTACAGTGAAATGCTGAATAAAACAGGTGTAGTAGACCTTACAGTGAAATGCTGAATAAAACAGGTGTAGTAGACCTTACAGTGAAATGCTGAATAAAACAGGTGTAGTAGACCTTACAGTGAAATGCTGAATACAACAGGTGTAGTAGACCTTACAGTGAAATGCTGAATAAAACAGGTGTAGTAGACCTTACAGTGAAATGCTGAATACAACAGGTGTAGTAGACCTTACAGTGAAATGCTGAATAAAACAGGTGTAGTAGACCTCACAGTGAAATGCTGAATACAACAGGTGTAGGTAGACCTCACAGTGAAATGCTGAATACAACAGGTGTAGGTAGACCTTACAGTGAAATGCTGACTACAACAGGTGTAGTAGACCTTACAGTGAAATGCTGAATACAACAGGTGTAGTAGACCTTACAGTGAAATGCTGAATAAAACAGGTGTAGTAGACCTTACAGTGAAATGCTGAATAAAACAGGTGTAGTAGACCTCACAGTGAAATGCTGAATACAACAGGTGTAGGTAGACCTTACAGTGAAATGCTGAATAAAACAGGTGTAGTAGACCTTACAGTGAAATGCTGAATAAAACAGGTGTAGTAGACCTTACAGTGAAATGCTGAATACAACAGGTGTAGTAGACCTTACAGTGAAATGCTGAATAAAACAGGTGTAGTAGACCTCACAGTGAAATGCTGAATAAAACAGGTGTAGTAGACCTTACAGTGAAATGCTGAATACAACAGGTGTAGTAGACCTGACAGTGAAATGCTGAATACAACAGGTGTAGTAGACCTTACAGTGAAATGCTGAATAAAACAGGTGTAGTAGACCTCACAGTGAAATGCTGAATACAACAGGTGTAGGTAGACCTCACAGTGAAATGCTGAATACAACAGGTGTAGTAGACCTTACAGTGAAATGCTGAATACAACAGGTGTAGTAGACCTTACAGTGAAATGATGAATACAACAGGTGTAGTAGACCTTACAGTGAAATGCTGAATACAACAGGTGTAGGTAGACCTTACAGTGAAATGCTGAATACAACAGGTGTTGTAGACCTCACAGTGAAATGATGAATACAACAGGTGTAGGTAGACCTTACAGTGAAATGCTGAATACAACAGGTGTAGTAGACCTCACAGTGAAATGCTGTATACAACAGGTGTAGTAGACCTTACAGTGAAATGCTGTATACAACAGGTGTAGGTAGACCTCACAGTGAAATGCTGAATACAACAGGTGTAGTAGACCTTACAGTGAAATGCTGAATACAACAGGTGTAGTAGACCTCACAGTGAAATGCTGAATACAACAGGTGTAGTAGACCTCACAGTGAAATGCTGAATACAACAGGTGTAGTAGACCTTACAGTGAAATGCTGAATACAACAGGTGTAGTAGACCTCACAGTGAAATGCTGAATACAACAGGTGTAGGTAGACCTTACAGTGAAATGCTGAATACAACAGGTGTAGGTAGACCTTACAGTGAAATGCTGAATACAACAGGTGTAGTAGACCTTACAGTGAAATGCTGAATACAACAGGTGTAGTAGACCTTACAGTGAAATGCTGAATACAACAGGTGTAGTAGACCTTACAGTGAAATGCTGAATACAACAGGTGTAGTAGACCTCACAGTGAAATGCTGAATACAACAGGTGTAGTAGACCTCACAGTGAAATGCTGAATACAACAGGTGTAGTAGACCTCACAGTGAAATGCTGAATACAACAGGTGCAGTAGACCTTACAGTGAAATGCTGAATACAACAGGTGTAGGTAGAGCTCACAGTGAAATGCTGAATACAACAGGTGTAGTAGACCTTACAGTGAAATGCTGAATACAACAGGTGTAGTAGACCTCACAGTGAAATGCTGAATACAACAGGTGTAGTAGACCTCACAGTGAAATGCTGAATACAACAGGTGTAGTAGACCTTACAGTGAAATGCTGAATACAACAGGTGTAGGTAGACCTCACAGTGAAATGCTGAATACAACAGGTGTAGTAGACCTTACAGTGAAATGCTGAATACAACAGGTGTAGTAGACCTCACAGTGAAATGCTGAATACAACAGGTGTAGTAGACCTCACAGTGAAATGCTGAATACAACAGGTGTAGTAGACCTTACAGTGAAATGCTGAATACAACAGGTGTAGTAGACCTTACAGTGAAATGCTGAATACAACAGGTGTAGTAGACCTCACAGTGAAATGCTGAATACAACAGGTGTAGTAGACCTTACAGTGAAATGCTGAATACAACAGGTGTAGTAGACCTCACAGTGAAATGCTGAATACAACAGGTGTAGTAGACCTCACAGTGAATTGCTGAATACAACAGGTGTAGTAGACCTTACAGTGAAATGCTGAATACAACAGGTGTAGTAGACCTTACAGTGAAATGCTGAATACAACAGGTGTAGTAGACCTCACAGTGAAATGCTGAATACAACAGGTGTAGGTAGACCTCACAGTGAAATGCTGAATACAACAGGTGTAGGTAGACCTCACAGTGAAATGCTGTATACAACAGGTGTAGGTAGACCTCACAGTGAAATGCTGAATACAACAGGTGTAGGTAGACCTCACAGTGAAATGCTGAATACAACAGGTGTAGGTAGACCTCACAGTGAAATGCTGTATACAACAGGTGTAGGTAGACCTCACAGTGAAATGCTGAATACAACAGGTGTAGTAGACCTTACAGTGAAATGCTGAATACAACAGGTGTAGGTAGACCTCACAGTGAAATGATGAATACAACAGGTGTAGGTAGACCTCACAGTGAAATGCTGAATACAACAGGTGTAGTAGACCTTACAGTGAAATGCTGAATACAACAGGTGTAGTAGACCTTACAGTGAAATGCTGAATACAACAGGTGTAGGTAGACCTCACAGTGAAATGCTGAATACAACAGGTGTAGTAGACCTTACAGTGAAATGCTGAATACAACAGGTGTAGTAGACCTTACAGTGAAATGCTGAATACAACAGGTGTAGTAGACCTCACAGTGAAATGCTGAATACAACAGGTGTAGGTAGACCTCACAGTGAAATGCTGAATACAACAGGTGTAGTAGACCTTACAGTGAAATGCTGAATACAACAGGTGTAGGTAGACCTTACAGTGAAATGCTGAATACAACAGGTGTAGTAGACCTCACAGTGAAATGCTGAATACAACAGGTGTAGTAGACCTTACAGTGAAATGCTGAATACAACAGGTGTAGTAGACCTTACAGTGAAATGCTTAATACAACAGGTGTAGTAGACCTTACAGTGAAATGCTGAATACAACAGGTGTAGTAGACCTCACAGTGAAATGCTGAATACAACAGGTGTAGGTAGACCTCACAGTGAAATGCTGAATACAACAGGTGTAGTAGACCTTACAGTGAAATGCTGAATACAACAGGTGTAGGTAGACCTTACAGTGAAATGCTGAATACAACAGGTGTAGTAGACCTCACAGTGAAATGCTGAATACAACAGGTGTAGTAGACCTTACAGTGAAATGCTGAATACAACAGGTGTAGGTAGACCTCACAGTGAAATGCTGAATACAACAGGTGTAGGTAGACCTTACAGTGAAATGCTGAATACAACAGGTGTAGTAGACCTTACAGTGAAATGCTGAATACAACAGGTGTAGGTAGACCTCACAGTGAAATGCTGAATACAACAGGTGTAGGTAGACCTTACAGTGAAATGCTGAATACAACAGGTGTAGGTAGACCTCACAGTGAAATGCTGAATACAACAGGTGTAGTAGACCTTACAGTGAAATGCTGAATACAACAGGTGTAGGTAGACCTTACAGTGAAATGCTGAATACAACAGGTGTAGTAGACCTTACAGTGAAATGCTGTATACAACAGGTGTAGTAGACCTTACAGTGAAATGCTGAATACAACAGGTGTAGTAGACCTCACAGTGAAATGCTGAATACAACAGGTGTAGGTAGACCTCACAGTGAAATGCTGAATACAACAGGTGTAGGTAGACCTCACAGTGAAATGCTGAATACAACAGGTGTAGGTAGACCTCACAGTGAAATGCTGTATACAACAGGTGTAGGTAGACCTCACAGTGAAATGCTGAATACAACAGGTGTAGTAGACCTTACAGTGAAATGCTGAATACAACAGGTGTAGGTAGACCTCACAGTGAAATGATGAATACAACAGGTGTAGGTAGACCTCACAGTGAAGTGCTGAATACAACAGGTGTAGTAGACCTTACAGTGAAATGCTGAATACAACAGGTGTAGTAGACCTTACAGTGAAATGCTGAATACAACAGGTGTAGGTAGACCTCACAGTGAAATGCTGAATACAACAGGTGTAGTAGACCTTACAGTGAAATGCTGAATACAACAGGTGTAGTAGACCTTACAGTGAAATGCTGAATACAACAGGTGTAGTAGACCTCACAGTGAAATGCTGAATACAACAGGTGTAGGTAGACCTCACAGTGAAATGCTGAATACAACAGGTGTAGTAGACCTTACAGTGAAATGCTGAATACAACAGGTGTAGGTAGACCTTACAGTGAAATGCTGAATACAACAGGTGTAGTAGACCTCACAGTGAAATGCTGAATACAACAGGTGTAGTAGACCTTACAGTGAAATGCTGAATACAACAGGTGTAGTAGACCTTACAGTGAAATGCTTAATACAACAGGTGTAGTAGACCTTACAGTGAAATGCTGAATACAACAGGTGTAGTAGACCTCACAATGAAATGCTGAATACAACAGGTGTAGGTAGACCTCACAGTGAAATGCTGAATACAACAGGTGTAGTAGACCTTACAGTGAAATGCTGAATACAACAGGTGTAGGTAGACCTTACAGTGAAATGCTGAATACAACAGGTGTAGTAGACCTCACAGTGAAATGCTGAATACAACAGGTGTAGTAGACCTTACAGTGAAATGCTGAATACAACAGGTGTAGGTAGACCTCACAGTGAAATGCTGAATACAACAGGTGTAGGTAGACCTTACAGTGAAATGCTGAATACAACAGGTGTAGTAGACCTTACAGTGAAATGCTGAATACAACAGGTGTAGGTAGACCTCACAGTGAAATGCTGAATACAACAGGTGTAGGTAGACCTTACAGTGAAATGCTGAATACAACAGGTGTAGGTAGACCTCACAGTGAAATGCTGAATACAACAGGTGTAGTAGACCTTACAGTGAAATGCTGAATACAACAGGTGTAGGTAGACCTCACAGTGAAATGCTGAATACAACAGGTGTAGGTAGACCTTACAGTGAAATGCTGAATACAACAGGTGTAGTAGACCTTACAGTGAAATGCTGAATACAACAGGTGTAGGTAGACCTCACAGTGAAATGCTGAATACAACAGGTGTAGGTAGACCTTACAGTGAAATGCTGAATACAACTGGTGTAGGTAGACCTCACAGTGAAATGCTGAATACAACAGGTGTAGTAGACCTTACAGTGAAATGCTGAATACAACAGGTGTAGGTAGACCTTACAGTGAAATGCTGAATACAACAGGTGTAGGTAGACCTCACAGTGAAATGCTGAATACAACAGGTGTAGGTAGACCTTACAGTGAAATGCTGAATACAACAGGTGTAGTAGACCTTACAGTGAAATGCTGAATACAACAGGTGTAGGTAGACCTTACAGTGAAATGCTGAATACAACAGGTGTAGTAGACCTTACAGTGAAATGCTGAATACAACAGGTGTAGTAGACCTTACAGTGAAATGCTGAATACAACAGGTGTAGTAGACCTCACAGTGAAATGCTGAATACAACAGGTGTAGGTAGACCTCACAGTGAAATGCTGAATACAACAGGTGTAGGTAGACCTCACAGTGAAATGCTGAATACAACAGGTGTAGGTAGACCTTACAGTGAAATGCTGAATACAACAGGTGTAGTAGACCTTACAGTGAAATGCTGAATACAACAGGTGTAGGTAGACCTCACAGTGAAATGCTGAATACAACAGGTGTAGGTAGACCTCACAGTGAAATGCTGAATACAACAGGTGTAGTAGACCTTACAGTGAAATGCTGAATACAACAGGTGTAGTAGACCTCACAGTGAAATGCTGAATACAACAGGTGTAGTAGACCTCACAGTGAAATGCTGAATACAACAGGTGTTGTAGACCTCACAGTGAAATGCTGAATACAACAGGTGTAGGTAGACCTTACAGTGAAATGCTGAATACAACAGGTGTAGGTAGACCTCACAGTGAAATGCTGAATACAACAGGTGTAGTAGACCTTACAGTGAAATGCTGAATACAACAGGTGTAGTAGACCTCACAGTGAAATGCTGAATACAACAGGTGTAGGTAGACCTTACAGTGAAATGCTGAATACAACAGGTGTAGGTAGACCTCACAGTGAAATGCTGAACACAACAGGTGTAGTAGACCTTACAGTGAAATGCTGAATACAACAGGTGTAGGTAGACCTCACAGTGAAATGCTGAATACAACAGGTGTAGTAGACCTTACAGTGAAATGCTGAATACAACAGGTGTAGGTAGACCTCACAGTGAAATGCTTACGTATGAGCCCTTAAACCAACAAAAGCAGTTTAAAGAAAAATAAGAGTTAACAAAATATTTACTAAATAAACTGAAGTGGGGACGACGTCATCAATGTACGTATTGATGAAGCCGTTGGTCAAACTCCTCAATGCTCACAAAGCACCCAGATCTGCACCCAGTGTGTCTCCGTCTTTTCTTCATGCGCATGATGGGGATTTGGGCCTGGAGCAACAGTATATCCTTCCGCCAGTAGGTTTCCTCATGGAGATTTTAGTATACTGTAGTACTTACTGTAGTATTTTTTTTTTTGCAGACTGTAATATACTGTAGTATTTACTGTAGTGATTTTGTTTTATTATCTGTGACCTAGAAGTGGAGGCTTTCCCCTTGAGGAAACCTACTGGAGAAAAACTAAAAGTATTCAGTCAAACTTTATTTGGATAGTCCAGATCTGTCGATAAGCAACTGCTTCCTAAGGTTACAGTTAGGGTTAGGTTTAAAGCAAAGGTTCGGGTAAGGGTTAAGGTTAGGGTAAGGGTTAAGGTTAGGGTAAGGGTTAAGGTTAGGGTAAGGGTTAAGGTTAGGGTAAGGGTTAAGGTTCGGGTAAGGGTTAAGGTTAGGGCTAGCGACTCCTTGTGGTGGGCCGGACGCCTGCAGGCTGACGTCAGTCGTCAGTTGTATGGTGTTTCCTCGGATCGGTGTCCCTAAACCGGGACAGTTGTTGTATACAACAGACAATTCCGGGACAAAGACATGTCTTATATGTAACTATTAGTGTAGCTATTAGAGCAAAATAAAATACCAGGCTATTGTTTGAGGTGAGTGCACATCAACAAAACACTTTTATCATGGCAACTGGTTTGATCCATTCACCTCTGAAGGTAAAAAAGTGTACTTACATTCAGTAATCATGAGTGTCCCAGAAATTAAATGTAGCATAGTATTGTTTGATGAAATCATTTTTTATATTCAAATGTAGGAACTGGGTTCTACAGTTTGACCCAACTGCTGTCTCTGCCCCTCCTTCTCCTACGCTTCTCTCTCTCTCTCTCTCTCTACCTCTCTCTCTCTCTCTCTACCTCTCTCTCTCTCTCTCTCTCTCTCTCTCTCTGTCTCTGTCCCTGTCTCTGTCCCTGTCTCTGCCCCTGTCCATGCCCTGTCTCTGTCCCTGTCCCTGCCCTGTCTCTGTCCCTGTCCCTGCCCTGTCTCTGCCCCTGTCCCTGCCCTGTCTCTGTCCCTGTCCCTGCCCTGTCTCTGCCCCTGTCTCTGTCCCTGTCCCTGCCCTATCTCTGTCCCTGTCCCTGCCCTGTCTCTGCCCCTGTCCCTTCTCTGTCTCTGCCCCTGTCTCTTCCCCTGTCCCTGCCCTGTCTCTGCCCCTGTCCCTGCCCTGTCTCTGCCCCTATCCCTGCTCTGTCTCTGTCCCTGTCCCTGCCGTGTATCTGCCCCTGTCCCTTCTCTGTCTCTGCCCCTGTCCCTTCTCTGTCTCTGTCCCTGTCCCTTCTCTGTCTCTGCCCCTATCCCTTCTCTGTTTCTGCCCCTGTCCCTTCTCTGTCTCTGCCCCTGTCTCTGCCCCTGTCCCTTCTCTGTCTCTGCCCCTGTCCCTTCTCTGTCTCTGCCCCTGTCCCTGCCCTGTCTCTGCCCCTGTCCCTTCTCTGTCTCTGCCCCTGTCTCTTCTCTGTCTCTGCCCCTGTCCCTGCCCTGTCCCTGCCCCTGTCCCTGCCCTGTCCCTGCCCTGTCCCTGCCCTGTCTATTCCCATGTCTCTGCCCCTGTCCCTGCCCTGTTTCTGCCCCTGTCCCTGCCCTGTCCCTGCCCCTGTCCCTGCCCTGTTTCTGCCCCTGTCCCTGCCCTGTCTCTACCTCTGTCCCTGCCCTGTTCCTGCCCTGTCTCTGCCCCTGTCCCTGCCCTGTCTCTGCCCCTGTCCCTGCCCTGTCTCTGCCCCTGTCCCTGCCCTGTCTCTGCCCCTGTCCCTTCTCTGTCTCTGCCCCTGTCTCTGCCCCTGTCCCTGCCCCTGTCTCTGCCCCTGTCTCTGCCCCTGTCCCTGCCCTGTCTCTGTCCCTGTCTCTGCCCCTGTGTCTGCCCCTGTCTCTGTCCCAGTCTCTGCCCCTGTCTCTGCCCCTGTCTCTGCCCCTGTCTCTGCCCCTGTCTCTGTGCATTCCCCTACATTAATTCACATTTCCTCAAATTTCAGTGTTTCCTTTCAAATGGTATCAAGAATATGCATATCCTTGATTCAGGTCCTGGCTACAGGCAATTAGATTTGAGCATGTCATTTTCTGTGAAAATTAAAATAAAGGGTCTCATCCCTTAAGCGGGCGAGTGTTAAGGAGTGCGGTTTGGCGGATCATGTTTCGGGGGACGCATGACTCGATATTCGCCTCTCTTGAGCCCGTTGGGGAGTTGCAGCGATGAGCCAAGATCTGTATTCAAATTGGGAGATAATAGGGGGTTCAATTTAAAAAATAGGATAAGGGTTAAGGTAAGGGTTAAGGTAAGGGTTAAGTTTAGGATAAGGGTTAAGGTAAGGGTTAAGTTTAGGATAAGGGTTAAGGTATGGGTTAAGGTAAGGGTTAAGTTTAGGATAAGGGTTAAGGTAAGGGTTAAGGTAAGGGTTAAGTTTAGGATAAGGGTTAAGGTAAGGGTTAAGTTTAGGATAAGGGTTAAGGTAAGGGTTAAGGTAAGGGTTAAGTTTAGGATAAGGGTTAAGGTAAGGGTTAAGTTTAGGATAAGGGTTAAGGTAAGGGTTAGGGTAAGGGTTAAGTTTAGGATAAGGGTTAAGGTAAGGGTTAGGGTAAGGGTTAAGTTTAGGATAAGGGTTAAGGTAAGGGTTAAGTTTAGGATAAGGGTTAAGGTAAGGGTTAGGGTAAGGGTTAAATTTAGGATAAGGGTTAAGGTAAGGGTTAAGGTAAGGGTTAAGTTTAGGATAAGGGTTAAGGTAAGGGTTAAGTTTAGGATAAGGGTTAAGGTAAGGGTTAGGGTAAGGGTTAAGTTTAGGATAAGGGTTAAGGTTAGGGCTGAGGTTAGTAGATAGTTGAAATGTTACTCATAGTCTGTAGATGGACTATCCATATAAAGTGTTACATAGTATTCTAATGTATACTACAGTTTACATAGTATTCTAATGTATACTACAGTTTACATAGTATTCTAATGTATACTACAGTTTACATAGTATTCTAATGTATACTACAGTTTACATAGTATTCTAATGTATACTACAGTTTACATAGTATTCTAATGTATACTACAGTTTACATAGTATTCTAATGTATACTACAGTTTACATAGTATTCTAATGTATACTACAGTTTACATAGTATTCTAATGTATACTACAGTTTACATAGTATTCTAATGTATACTACAGTTTACATAGTATTCTAATGTATACTACAGTTTACATAGTATTCTAATGTATACTACAGTTTACATAGTATTCTAATGTATACTACAGTTTACATAGTATTCTAATGTATACTACAGTTTACTTCAGTATTCTAATGTATACTACAGTTTAGTTCAGAATTCTATAATAATTCTATAGTAAGTATTTTTTAGGGGGGGGGGATGCCTCGCAGATACAAAGCCAATGTGGATATAATGTAATAGAATACGACTGTTTAATTAGAGTGTTGTTTCAGCCTGACGGAAATATAAACCACCTTATTTGAATTAGCTAACTGCGAGGTTATATTGACTTTTTATTATCACGAGGTTGTAATGGTGTCTGAAATAGAGCCAGTATTGGTCTTCAACTGTCTGTGTGTTTTACTGTCAGAAACATGTGCATCCGAAATATACAAGAAAATACAGTTTTCTTTTTAGGGACTTTATGTGTAGAAGAACACTTCGATAATGACTTCCACATCCTCCAACGTATCCTTCCCATCTCTTGGTTAGTTCTTGTTATGGCTGTAAACATCCCTATTGTCGACCAATGATATTGTCTTGAACCCAGCCTCTCTGTCCATTCCTCTGTATCCCGTTTGAACAGGTGTTCTGTTTGGTACAGTGTGTGTTAACTACAGAACCCCTCACAAGCTGAGATGACATTGAAACTAAGCGGTGCAGAGTCAGAGATGATAGATGATCTGAATCAGATGTTTGTTCAGAACTAGACAGGCTGACTGACTGACTGGCTGGCTGGCTGACAGGCTGACTGAGTGAGTGACTGGTTGGCTGGCTCGAGAGCTTACAGACCTGGCCCTGTGGAGAAAGATGAGATGAGAGGGGGACCAGATGTGGACATTAATTTTGCAGTATGCCCCCAGCCTCCACATACCCTGTTTGTGTGTGTGTCTGGGTGTTCGTGTAGAGTGTAGACTGTGTGTGTGTGTCGACTGTGTTTGTGTGTGTGTGTGTGTGTGTGTGTGTGTGTGTGTGTGTGTGTGTGTGTGTGTGTGTCGACTGTGTGTGTGTGTGGGTGTAGAGTGTGTGTGTGTGTCGACTGTGTGTGTGTGTGTGTGTGTGTGTGTGTGTGTGTGTGTGTGTGTGTGTGTGTGTGTGTGTGTGTGTGTGTGTGTGTGTGTGTGTGTGTGTATGTGTGAGTGTGTGTGTGTGTGTGTGTGTGTGTGTGTCGACTGTGTGTGTGTGTGTCGACTGTGTGTGTGTGTGTGTGTGTGTGTGTGTGTGTGTGTGTGTAAGCCACCGCCTCCTCCGCCCCTCCCTCCCATTACCTTGCGTGCAGCACATTACCTCAACTAACTAACTCCTCCCATAATTAATGTGGTGGAAGGAATGCCCATCAAGGATCTTTCTGCAGTGGCGTCTCTCAAGGTCAGAGATGGAGTCTGTCTGGCTGACTGACACACTTCTGATCACACTGCAGGGTCTGGCTGTGAGAGAGTTGTTTTTGTAGACTTGTAGACTTGAGGAAGCATAAGCATTTCGCTACACTCGCATTAACATCTCTGCTAACCATGTGTATGTGTGACCAATAACATTTGATTTGATTTGAACTGCTTTGTCAGTTAAGGGGCTTGTAAGTAAAATACCTGTTGTATTCGGCGCATGTGATAAATACAAATAATTGATTTGATTTGATTTAGGCCTCTCCTTGATTTGACCTCTCTCACTGAGGGAGAACAGATACGTCCCAAAAGGCACCCGATTCCCTATTTAGTGCACTACATTTGACCAGGGACCACATCTGAAGCAAATGTTGTGCACTATATAGGGAATAGAGTTAATTTGGGACGTAGACATTGTGTGATTAACATTATAAGTGTGGCCAGGAGTTGTTTTTTCCTGACCAGCAAATAAAAAAATCACTACAATATACAATTTGTATTATTTAAACTCTATATTTCATGAATGGATGTCTGTCAGAGTCTGTCTGGACGACATACCTCTGATCAACTCTAAATAGAGTAACTCTACCGAGTTATTACCGTTGAATGTTGACATCTCACTTCAAATACAACAAATACTACGAATACAAATTATTCTACAGTGTATGAGTGTTTCTATAAACTAGGGTACCTGTGAGCATTTCCTGGACAACTTGTTACAGATGTTGACAAATTATGGATAATGGGGAGGGGCATTAGCTATATTCATTCAAATTGTAACGCGATTCTTCCTGGGAAGGAGAGGAGGACCAAAATGCAGCGTGGTTGAAGTTCATGTTTTTTTATAAGAAAACTAAACATGAACACAATACAAAACAACAAACGTGGAAAACCCAAAACAGCCCTATCTGGTGCCAGAAACACAAAGACAGGAAACAACCACCCACCAAAACCCAACACAAAACAGGCTACCTAAATATGGTTCCCAATCAGAGACCATGACTAACACCTGCCTCAGATTGAGAACCATATCAGGCCAAACATAGAAATAGACAAACTAGACACACAACATAGAATGCCCACTCAGATCACACCCTGACCAAACAAAACATAGAAACATACAAAGCAAACTATGGTCAGGGTGTGACAGTATCCCCCACCCCCCCAAGGTGCGGACATGGTGGGCATCTGTCCGCGGTGGTGGCTCTGGTGCTGGACGTGGCCCCCACTTCACCCTAGTCTTAGTCCGCTTCATTGTCCGCCTCCATGGCCTCCTAACCACGGCGACCCTTCTACATGACCCCACTGGACTGAGGGGCAGCTCGGGACACAGGGGCAGCTCGGGACAGAGGGGAAGCTCGGGACAGAGGGGAAGCTCCGCACTGGCTGACGACTCTGGCAGACCCCGGCTGACTGGCGGCTCTGGCAGATTCCGGCTGACTGGCGGCTCTGGCAGATCCCGGCTGACTGGCGGCACTAGCGGCTCCTTGCAGACTGGCGGCATTGGCAGCTCCTTGCAGACTGGCGGCACTGGCGGCTCCTTGCAGACTGGCGGCTCTGGCGGCTCAGGACAGATGGGAGACTCTGATGGCGCTGGGCAGACTGGAGACTCCGGCAGCGCTGGAGAGGAGGAAGGCTCTGATAACGCTGGACAGGCGGGGGCGTATGCCTTATGACTAACGCGACATGGTGTGATGAAAGAAACATACAGGAACTCAAATCCTTCTGTTCACCTGATTTAGAATTCCTCACAATCAAATGTAGACCGCATTATCTACCAAGAGAATTCTCTTCGATTATAATCACAGCCGTATATATCCCCCCCCAAGCAGACACATCGATGGCTCTGAACTAACTTTATTTAACTCTTTGCAAACTGGAAACCATTCATCCGGAGGCTGCATTCATTGTAGCTGGGGATTTTAACAAGGCTAATCTGAAAACAAGACTCCCTAAATTTTATCAGCATATCGATTGCGCAACCAGGGGTGGAAAGACCTTGGATCATTGTTACTCTAACTTCCGCTACGCATATAAGGCCCTGCCCCGCCCCCCTTTCGGAAAAGCTGACCACGACTCCATTTTGTTGATCCCTGCCTACAGACAGAAACTAAAACAAGAGGCTCCCACGCTGAGGTCTGTCCAACGCTGGTCCGACCAAGCTGACTCCACACTCCAAGACTGCTTCCACCACGTGGACTGGGACATGTTTCGTAATGCGTCAGACAACAACATTGACGAATACGCTGATTCGGTGTGTGAGTTCATTAGAACGTGCGTTGAAGATGTCGTTCCAATAGCAACGATTAAAACATTCCCTAACCAGAAACCATGGATTGATGGCAGCATTCGCGTGAAACTGAAAGCGCGAACCACTGCTTTTAATCAGGGCAAGGTGTCTGGTAACATGACCGAATACAAACAGTGCAGCTATTCCCTCCGCAAGGCTATCAAACAAGCTAAGCGTCAGTACAGAGACAAAGTAGAATCTCAATTCAACGGCTCAGACACAAGAGGCATGTGGCAGGGTCTACAGTCAATCACGGACTACAGGAAGAAATCCAGCCCAGTCACGGACCAGGATGTCCTGCTCCCAGGCAGACTAAATAACTTTTTTGCCCGCTTTGAGGACAATACAGTGCCACTGACACGGCCTGCAACGAAAACATGCGGTCTCTCCTTCACTGCAGCCGAGGTGAGTAAGACATTTAAACGTGTTAACCCTCGCAAGGCTGCAGGCCCAGACGGCATCCCCAGCCGCGCCCTCAGAGCATGCGCAGACCAGCTGGCCGGTGTGTTTACGGACATATTCAATTAATCCCTATACCAGTCTGCTGTTCCCACATGCTTCAAGAGGGCCACCATTGTTCCTGTTCCCAAGAAAGCTAAGGTAACTGAGCTAAACGACTACCGCCCCGTAGCACTCACTTCCGTCATCATGAAGTGCTTTGAGAGACTAGTCAAGGACCATATCACCTCCACCCTACCTGACACTCTAGACCCACTCCAATTTGCTTACCGCCCAAATAGGTCCACAGACGATGCAATCTCAACCACACTGCACACTGCCCTAACCCATCTGGACAAGAGGAATACCTATGTGAGAATGCTGTTCATTGACTACAGTTCGGCATTCAACACCATAGTACCCTCCAAGCTCGTCATCAAGCTCGAGACCCTGGGTCTCGACCCCGCCCTGTGCAACTGGGTACTGGACTTCCTGACGGGCCGCCCCCAGGTGGTGAGGGTAGGCAACAACATCTCCTCCCCGCTGATCCTCAACACTGGGGCCCCACAAGGGTGCGTTCTGAGCCCTCTCCTGTACTCCCTGTTCACCCACGACTGCGTGGCCATGCACGCCTCCAACTCAATCATCAAGTTTGCGGACGACACAACAGTGGTAGGCTTGATTACCAACAACGACGAGACGGCCTACAGGGAGGAGGTGAGGGCCCTCGGAGTGTGGTGTCAGGAAAATAACCTCACACTCAACGTCAACAAAACTAAGGAGATGATTGTGGACTTCAGGAAACAGCAGAGGGAACACCCCCCTATCCACATCGATGGAACAGTAGTGGAGAGGGTAGCAAGTTTTAAGTACCTCGGCATACACATCACAGACAAACTGAATTGGTCCACTCACACAGACAGCATTGTGAAGAAGGCGCAGCAGCGCCTCTTCAACCTCAGGAGGCTGAAGAAATTTGGCTTGTCACCAAAAGCACTCACAAACTTCTACAGATGCACAATCGAGAGCATCCTGGCGGGCTGTATCACCGCCTGGTACGGCAACTGCTCCGCCCTCAACCGTAAGGCTCTCCAGAGGGTGGTGAGGTCTGCACAACGCATCACCGGGGGCAAACTACCTGCCCTCCAGGACACCTACACCACCCGATGTCACAGGAAGGCCATAAAGATCATCAAGGACATCAACCACCCGAGCCACTGCCTGTTCACCCCGCTATCATCCAGAAGGCGAGGTCAGTACAGGTGCATCAAAGCTGGGACCGAGAGACTGAAAAACAGCTTCTATCTCAAGGCCATCAGACTGTTAAACAGCCACCACTAACATTGAGTGGCTGCTGCCAACACACTGACACTGACTCAACTCCAGCCACTTTAATAATGGGAATTGATGGGAAATGATGTAAATATATCACTAGCCACTTTAAACAGTTACTTACCCTACATTATTCATCTCATATGCATACGTATATACTGTACTCTATATCATCGACTGTATCCTTATGTAATACATGTATCACTAGCCACTTTAACTATGCCACTTTGTTTACATACTCATCTCATATGTATATACTGTACTCGATACCATCTACTGTATCTTGCCTATGCTGCTCTGTACCATCACTCATTCATATATCCTTATGTACATATTCTTTATCCCCTCACACTGTGTACAAGACAGTAGTTTTGGAATTGTTAGTTAGATTACTTGTTGGTTATTACTGCATTGTCGGAACTAGAAGCACAAGCATTTCGCTACACTCGCATTAACATCTGCTAACCATGTGTATGTGACAAATAAAATTTGATTTGATTTGATTTGAAGACTCCGGCAGCGCTGGAGAGGAGGAAGGCTCTGGCAGCGCTGGACAGGCGGGAGACTCCGGCAGCGCTGTAGAGGAGGAAGGCTCCGGCAGCACTGGACAGGCGGGAGCACCTGTAGGGATGAGACGGAGAGACAGCCTGGTGCGGGGGGGCTGCCACCGGAGGGCTGGTGCGTGGAGGTGGTACCGGATAGACCGGACAGTGCAGGCGCACTGGAGCTCTTGAGCACCGAGCCTGCCCAACCTTACCTGGTTGAATGCTCCCAGTTGCTCCCTGCCAGTGCGACGAGGTGGAATAGCCCGCACTGGGCTGTGCTGGCGAACCGGGGACACCATGCGTAAGGCTGGTGCCCGGCCGATACGCGGAGCTGGTATGTACCGCACCGGGCTATGCAACCGCACTGGGAACACCATACGCAGCATAACACGGTGCCTGCCCGGTCTCTCTCGCCCTCCGGTAAGCACAGGAAGTTGGTGCAGGTCTCCTACCTGGATTCCATCCACGCCGCCGTGCTGCCTCCTCATACCAGCGTCTCTCCGCCTTCGCCGCCTACAGCTCTTCTTTGGGGCGGCGATAATCTCCTGGCTGTGCCCAGGGTCCTTTACCGTACAATTCGTCCTCCCATGTCCATTCCTCTTTGCACCGCTGTTGCTGTTGCTCCTTACCACGCCGCTTGGTCCTGTTTTGGTGAGTGGTTCTGTAACGGGTTTCTTCCTGGGTAGGAGAGGCGGACCAAAATGCAGCGTGGTTGAAGTTCATGTTTTTTTAAAGTGTCTAAACACTGATTCCTATTGCTGAGCAATTAGTACTTTTTAAATAAAATACATATATATATTTTACCCTTTTTCTCCCCAATTTTGTGGTATCCAATTGGTAGTTACAGTCTTGTCTCATCGCCTCAACTCCCCTATGGTACTCGGCAGAGGTAAAGGTCGAGAGCCGTGCGTCCTCCGAAACACAACCCAACCAAGCCTCGCTTAACCTGGAAGCCAACCGCACCAGTACAGTTGAAGTCGGAAGTTTACATACACCTTAGCCAAATACATTTAAATTCAGTATTTCACAAATATTGGCCCATTCCTCCTGACAGAGCTGGTGTAACTGAGTCAGGTTTGTAGGCCTCCTTGCTTGCACATGCTTTTTCCTTTCTGCCCACAAATGTTCTATAGGATTGAGGTCAGGGCTTTGTGATGGCCACTCCAGTACCTTGACTTTGTTATCATTAAGCCATTTTGCAACAACTTTCGGAAGTATGCTTGGGGTCATTGTTCATTTAGAAGACCCAATTGCGACCAAGTTTTAACTTCCTGACTGATGTCTTGAGATGTTACTTAAATATATCTATATAATTTCCCTTCCTCATGAAGCCATCTATTTTGTGAAGTGCACCAGTCCCTCCTGCAGCAAAGCACCCCCACAACATGATGCTGCCACCCCCTGCTTCACGGTTGGGATGGTGTTCTTCAGCTAGCAAGCCTCCCCCTTTTTCCTCCAAACATAACAATGTGATTATTGCCAAACAGTATTACAACGATTGACAGCTGCCTCTGATTGAGAACCATACCAGGCCGAACACAGAAAATCCCAATTATAGAAAAAAGAACATAGACAACCCACCCAACACACGCCCTGACCATACTGAATCAAAGACATAATAAAAGAACTAAGGTCAGAACGTGACGTGACGTTGTGTGGAAAATGTCCAAATCAAAGAAAATATTTTTGTAAGTTAGTTAGTTAGTTGTCTAAATTGGATCTGAGTAAAATCCAGACTTCCAGTCTCGTAACTAGGTACACTCAGAGAACTTGCCCTAAAGGTGGAAACTCCCATTTCTGACCCAAGGGTATAAAACATGTGAGTTAACAATTAACATCATAACTAAGTGACCACAAGCTGCCGCCAAGGTCCAATTAGTTGTAAACCCAAAAACGCAACACGAGGTTGAAGAAGACGAAGGAAGCTTTTAACAATCTATGCTACGGATGAGTAGCTGTGTCTAAGAGGGTGAGTTCAAGCAGGATCACCCGATTATTCTCTCCAAGGAATCGTGTGTCTACACCTTTTTCATTCCCACGCTGGAACCACCTATTTGGCTGATTAGCCGTCCTCAGAAGACCCCTCTTTTAGAACAAGGGCGAGGAAACAGACTCTAAGAGAGAGGACACTGACATTGTGTGGACAATCAGAGAGTTACAACAAAAGTGTTGCCATCAGAGGAGAAGTCAGAACTCGGAGAGACCCCATTGGAGACCTTCGACACGTAATTACATCATTATATTCTGAACCCATAAGAGCTGCAGTTCGTTGTTAAACTAAGCATAGTTTACAAATGTACCCCCAGTGTGCTATTATCTCATGCTTCTCTCTCTCTCTTGAAATCTTGTGTAACACTTGTCATATTGTGTTGGTCTGCTATGGACCTGTTGTCATCGTACTAAGTTCTAATCAATAGCCCAGACTGTGTGTATGTGTATCTTATATTATCATTACTTATTTAGTGAGACTCTTATGCAACCTACAAAATTTAGACTGTAGAGGAAATTAATTAATTAGCAACTGTTGTAAAATTGATATTCTGATATTCTTTGAGATAATTTGGGAAATAGAAACTCAACAAAGCCCAAACTCTCCCATGGTGCCCCAGGTTAACGAATTAATAATTACCTGATTCATTTAATCACGTAATTATAAACAGTTAATCATTTGAAGAACAGCAGTGGTAGTAACAGAAACGATGATTCCCTCTCGTACACATGCAGGGCACTCAGTGGTCGAAGCCAGTCTCAGGAAAGCCAGAGACTCAGTATTCTGGACCAACATGCACCCCAGAAATGAAACATTTTGTGACCGTGTGCAGCATATGTAACGCTAATCGACCTAAGCAGCAAAAGGAAACACTGCAGCCATTTGACATACTTGCATGTCCTTGGTCTAAAGGGGGAACTGATCTGTTCACTGTAAATTAACTTTCCTTTCCTCATTATAGTGGATTACTATTCAGAATTTTTGGGAGTGTGGAGAAAGTGATTGACACAACAGCGGCTTTCATCATCGACTGTTGTAAGCAGCAGTTTAGCAGATATACCTGACATTGGTGTAGTTACATATAATGGGCCCAAGTTCACGAGTCAAGACTTTGCTGTGTTTGCAAAAGCCTGGAAGGAAGGCACAGATGTGTGGCATGGAGAAATACTCCCATAGTCCTTTACAGCGCTTAATGTCTAGATGCACTCGCTGTCTGTTGCCAACAACTCCTATGCTCCTCGCACCAAAAGATCATTAGTCAAGACTTTGCTATGTTTGCAAAAGCCTGGGAGTTCCATCAAGTGACCTCCTCACCCTCACACATTCAGAGTAATGGTATGGCTGAGTCAGCAGTGAAAATAGCAAAGACTCTCATCACAAAGGCTATACAGGAAGGCACAGATGTGTGGCATGGAGAAATACTCCCATAGTCCTTTACAGCGCTTAATGTCTAGATGCACTCGCTGTCTGTTGCCAACAACTCCTATGCTCCTCGCACCAAAAGATCATTCAGACACACAAACGTGCACGTCAGGACAAGTCTATGACTATGACCAACATGCAAAAAACCCACTTCCTGTTCTAAAACAAGGCCAAGGTGTCAGAGTGCTCTTTTGGTGACCAGGGATGCCGCATGAAGTCTATGCACATGCATAGGGCATATCAGCAGAAGGTCAATTGGAAGTAAAGGGACAAAAGTATGGAAGGAACCAGTTCAGGAGAGCATAGAGCACATGGGGGACACCTGGAAATGTCACCTGGATGATGTGGGCAGGACACATAATCAAATCCTATTAGTCACATTATTTTAATTTACCTTTATTTAACTAGGCAAGTCAGTTAAGAACAAATTCTTATTTTCAATGACAGCCTAGGAACTGCTTGTTCAGGGGAAGAGCAACAGATTTGTACCTTGTCAGCTCGGGGGTTTGAACTTGCAACCTTCCGGTTACTAGTCCAACACTCTCACCACTAGGCTCCCCAACGGACAATGACGAAGGAGTACTCTCTTTTATCAATGTAAAAGACAATAAACATATTGCCACCGTGGGGAGTAACAGTAACAGAATAGTGTAATGTATTATGTAACAGTATAGCTTCTGTCCCTCTCCTCGCCCCTACCTGGCCTCAAACCAGAGACCCTCTGCACACATAGACAACAGACACCGTTACCCGTCACTCCACAAAAGCCTTGTCCCTTGCAGAGCAAGGGGAACAACTACTTCAAGGTCTCAGAGCGAGTGACGTCACCGATTGAAACGCTATTAGCACGCACCACCGCTAACAAGCTAGCCATTTCACATCGGTTGCACTCACCTCCTCCTTTTGACCTCCTCCTTTTCCGCAGCAACCAGTGATCCGGGTCAACAGCATCAATAGGGGAGGTGTTTCTTCTTTTTAACCCAGGTAAAGGTGACCAAATCCCCTATGAAGCTACTAGATGTCTGCCACTATAAAAAAGAAAAAAATAACCTGTCTGTTTCTGAAAGAGCGAGTTTTTGGTGAAATTTACTGTCAGGGTTTGGTCTTACTGAGATTTGCTGTCAGGTCTCAGGTCTGACCGAATCTGTGCAGAAGATCTAGGTGCTGCTGTAGGCCCTCCTTGTTTGGGGACAGATCTAGGCTGTAGGCCCTCCTTGGTTGGGGACAGATCTAGGCTGTAGGCCCTCTTTGGTTGGGGACAGATCTAGGCTGTAGGCCCTCCTTGGTTGGGGACAGATCTAGGCTGTAGGCCCTCCTTGGTTGGGGACAGATATAGGCTGTAGGCCCTCCTTGGTTGGGGACAGATCTAGGCTGTAGGTCCTCCTTGGTTGGGGACAGATCAAGGCTGTAGGCACTCCTTGGTTGGGGACAGATATAGGCTGTAGGTCCTCCTTGGTTGGGGACAGATCTAGGCTGTAGGTCCTCCTTGGTTGGGGATAGATCTAGGCTGTAGGTCCTCCTTGGTTGGGGACAGATCTAGGCTGTAGGTCCTCCTTGGTTGGGGACAGATCTAGGCTGTAGGTCCTCCTTGGTTGGGGACAGATCTAGGCTGTAGGTCCTCCTTGGTTGAGGACAGATCTAGGGTGTAGGTCCTCCTTGGTTAGGGACAGATCAAGGCTGTAGGCACTCCTTGGTTGGGGACAGATAGAGGCTGTAGGTCCTCCTTGGTTGGGGACAGATCTAGGCTGTAGGTCCTCCTTGGTTGGGGACAGATCTAGGCTGTAGGTCCTCCTTGGTTGGGGACAGATCTAGGCTGTAGGTCCTCCTTGGTTGGGGACAGATCTAGGCTGTAGGTCCCCCTCTCTGGACAGATCTAGGCAGTAACAACACAGACCTCCCTCCCTTGTTGTAGTGAACCATTTTGCACACACACACACACACACACACACACACACACACACACACACACACACACACACACACACACACACACACACACACACACACACACACACACACACACACACACACACACACACACATCTCTCCCCCACTTTGCAGTCTCTGCATGACCCTGATGCCAGCGACTCAAACACAATGTCAGATCTAAATGAGTCAAAAAAAACTTTTAAAAAACACCCCCGACAACCCACAATGCATTGCTGATGCACAGCCTGAATTGCTCCCTATTGTAGCTTTTTACCGCCATGTGACATGTCCAGAGTTATCTCTATCAGACCTGGGGACAATAGAAGGCCACTCTAAAAAAATTGCAGTTTTATCACACAACACGATGTCTAAAGTTGTGAAGGAGCAATTAGCATGGTGACTGCATGAATGTCCACCAGAGGTGTTGACCTACAATTGACTGTTCATTTCTCTATCATAAGCTGCCTCCAACTTCATTTTAGAGAATTTGGCAGTATGTCCAACCGGCCTCACAACCGCAGACTAAGTGTAACCAGCCCAGGGGGTGTAGTGCTGAGAAGTATTTTTGTCTCTAATAAGGCCCTTTTGTGGGGAAAAACTCATTCTGATTAGGCTGGACCTGGCTCCCCAGTGGGTGTGCTTGGCTCCCAAGTGGGTAGGATATATAAACAGGTGCATTATCAGTGTCTGATTAGGATCTCGTGATCTGTAACATTTTATTACCTGAGTGAAGGATTATGCTCATCAAACTCTCCGACATGAGTTATTCACATACACATAATAACACCGGACATTGTTAAAAAAAAAAAAAACAAGGACACCTGTGGCATCCTGGATGGCATGACGCAGTCAGTGGAGCAGCAGGAGGCTATACGACAGGCAACAGTTGGACAGCGCACCAACCCTCAACTGGCACACCACGAGGAGAGGGTGGTGGGCAATTTTGGAGCAGTGGTCAAGCGATTTGTTCTGTCTCTGGGAAACAAAAATGGTGTCCTCGGATCAAGGTCGTTTGGCTAAAGGCGTTGTCTGTAAAGTAGGGGCAGAGATAACGAAGAGGAGTGCATCAAGGCATTTAAATGGCTACAGAGATGGATGTGCAGGAATCTGGGGCTTTGGGTCACGTGGTCTGGTATCCTGGGTTTATCACCAGATGGTCTGGTGGGCACCACATCAGTGGTGGAGGTCAAGTCTCCCTATGGTGCAAGGGACCTTACCATAGAGGGGGCAGTGAAGGCGAAGGATTTCTACGCTGAACAAAAATATAAAGGCAACCATGCAACAATTTCAAAGATTTCACTGGGTTACAGTTTAAATAAGGAAAATCAATCAATTGAAATGTATTCATTAGGCCCTAATCTATGGATTTCACATGATTGCAAATGCAGATATACATCTGTTGGTCACGGCACATCTCCGTTGCACAGTGCTAATCAGGCTGTGGATTGTGGCCTGCGGAATGTTCTCCCACTCCTTTTCAATGGCTGTGCAAAGTTGCTGGTTTTGGCGAGAACTGGAACACGCTGTTGTACACATCAATCCGGAGCATCCCAAACGTGCTCAATGTGTGACACGGAAGAACTTGGACACAATTGTGTCTAGATCCTTGCGACATGGGGTATTTCATTATCAAATTGAAACATGAGACGATGGCGGTGGATGAATGGGACAACAATGGGCCTCGGGATCTCGTCACTGCAATTGTGTTCGTTCACCGTAGCTTATGCCTGCCCGTACCATAACCCCACCGCCACCACGGGCCACTCTGTTAACACCCTTGACATCAGCAATCCGTTCGCCCACAAGACTGCAATCTGCCCGGGCACAGTTCATCCATGAAGCACACACCTCTCCAACATGCTAGTGGCATTGAAGGTCAACATGTGCCCACTGAAGTCGATTACAATGCCAAACTGCAGTCAGGTCAAGACCCTGGTGAGGAGGACGAGCACTCAGATGAGCTTCCCTGAGACGGTTTCTGACAGTTTGTGCAGACATTCTTTAGTTATGCAAACACACAGTTTCATCAGCTGTCCGGGTGGCTGGTCTCAGACCATCCCGCAGGCGAAGAAGCCGGATGTGGAGGTCCTGGGATAGCGTGGTTACACGTGGTATGCGGTTGTGAGGTCGGTTGGAAGTACTGCCAAATTCTCTAAAGTGACTTTGGAGACGGCTTATGGTAGAGAAATGAACAATCAATTCACTGGCAACAGCTCTAGCGGACATCCCTGCAGTCAGCATGCCAATTTCACGCGCCCTCAAAACTTTAGACATCTGTGGCTTTGTGTTGTGTGACAGAACTGCACATTTTCTGAGTGGCCTTTTATTGTTCCCAGCACAAGGTGCACCTGTGTAATGCTCATGCTGTTTAATCAGCTTCTTGATATGCCACACGTGTCAAGTGGATGGATTATCTTGGCAAAGAGGAAATGCTCACTAACAGGGATGAAAACAAATTTGTGCAAAACAGTTGAGAGAAATAAGCTTTTTGTGCGTATGGAACATTTCTGGGATTTTTTATTTCAGCTCATGAAACATGGGACCAACACTTTACATGTTGCGTTTATATTTTTGTTCAGTATATATCCAGGAGGAGGAAAACCATCCTTACTGACTCCAGGTTCAGTTCTACATCACTTGAAGCGACACTTGCTTCTTCATTGTGTGGACCACCAAGTCCTCCATCGTCAACCCCATCCAGTGTGACGACCTCTGGCAGACTCATATTGCTGGACTAGAGGAGTTTATCAAGGACCACATGCTCCCAAAGTCAGTAGTGCAACAGTGAACATTTGTAAATATCTTGTAAATAGTTTTTGCAAATAAATTTGTTTTTGTTCTTACCTAGACGTTTTATTCCAATAGAAAAAAATAACTGGATCAGCGTTGTCGTCATGCCTCCTGTCAGTACCTGTTTTCAGGGATACCAGAGGTCAGAGGTCAGAGGTCCAAAGATATTTCACATAGTTTCACACACACACACACACACACACACACACACACACACACACACACACACACACACACACACACACACACACACACACACACACACACACACACACACACACACCAGGCTATATTACATACAAGTTTTGCTCAAAGCAGCCAACTAAAGTAATGTAGTTAACTTCATCACGGGCACAGTGGGAATTCATATCTGTGATGTTTAAATTATTGCTTACCCCCTACGTTGTTTGGAAACTACATTTTATAGTAAATACAGGGCCATTTTTTTCTTGGCAGCTGCCTAAGAATTTGGATATAATTCAATGATTAAAGTAGTTAGCAGATGTTTCCGTTTTTAGCTCATTTTGCTGTTTTACCAGGTCATTTACGATGCGTCACTCCTCCTTAAACTATCAATCAGCCACGGTGAATTTGTAAATATACTGTAGTGTATCTGCCCAGTATTTTTGTCTGTCTGCTAACTACCGAGCCAGTTTATGTGGAACGATTTACTGACTATATTTACATTTTACTGACAATATTTCAAATTAGCTGCCAACATCAAAGCAAAGCAACATCAAAGACAAGGGATACCTGTTATATCTCGGCATCTGGCATCCTGGCATCATCCCTAGTAGACGATCGAGGCCATCCTCAAACTCTATTTTAATTAACTTTCATATTTTCTCTGTTGTTCGTTCAGTTAGGCCTACAATATGTTGAATTGCAGTTCGGGGACATGCTGTAACAAAAGGACTAAAAGCTTAACACTAACAGTAAGTTGGTGCCCTAGTCATGATTAGTTAAGGAGCCCTAGTGGAGGGGAGCCCTAGTGGAGGGGAACCTTAGTCATGATTAGTTAAGGAGCCCTAGTGGAAGGGAGCCCTAGTGGAGGGGAGCCTTAGTGGATGGGATACCTAGTGGAGGGGAGCCCTAGTGGAGGGGAGCCTTAGTGGAGGGGAGCCTTAATGGAGTGGAGCCCTAGTGGAGGGGAGCCCTAGTGGAGGGGAGCCTTAGTGGAGGGGAGCCCTAGTGGAGGGGAGCCTTCGTCATCATTAGTTAAGGAGACCTAGTGGAGGGGAGCCTTAGTGGAGGGGAGCCCTAGTGGAGGGGAGCCCTAGTGGAGGGGAGCCCTAGTGGAGAGGGGGCCCTAGTGGAGTGGAGCCTTAGTGGAGGGGAGCATTAGTGGAGTGGAGCCCTAGTGGAGGGGAGCCCTAGTGGAGGGGAGCCTTAGTGGAGGGGAGCCCTAGTGGAGGGGAGCCTTCGTCATCATTAGTTAAGGAGACCTAGTGGAGGGGAGCCTTAGTGGAGGGGAGCCCTAGTGGAGGGGAGCCCTAGTGGAGGGGAGCCCTAGTGGAGAGGGGGCCCTAGTGGAGTGGAGCCTTAGTGGAGGGGAGCCTTAGTGGAGGGGAGCCCTAGTGTAGGGGAGCCCAAGTGGCGTGGAGCCTTCGTCATCATTAGTTAAGGAGCCTTAGTCGATTGGAGTCCTAGTGCATCCCTAGTGGAGAGGGGGCCCTAGTGGAGTGGAGCCTTAGTGGAGGGGAGCCCAAGTGGAGTGGAGCCCTAGTGGAGCCCTAGTGGAGGGGAGCCCTAGTGGAGGGGAGCCCTAGTGAAGGGGAGCCTTAGTGGAGGGGAGCCTTAGTGGAGTGTAGTCCTAGTAGAGCTCTAGTGGAGGGGAGCCCTAGTGGAGTGGAGCCCTAGTGGAGGGGAGCCTTCGTCATCATTAGTTAAGGAGCCTTAGTGCAGTGGAGCCCTAGTGGAGCCTTAGTGGAGGGGAGCCCAAGTGGAGTGGAGCCCTAGTGGAGCCCTAGTGGAGGGGAGCCCTAGTGGAGGGAGCCCTAGTGAAGGGGAGCCTTAGTGGAGGGGAGCCTTAGTGGAGTGGAGCCCTAGTGGAGCCCTAGTGGAGGGGAGCCCTAGTGGAGGGGAGCCCTAGTGAAGGGGAGCCTTAGTGGAGGGGAGCCTTAGTGGAGTGTAGTCCTAGTGGAGCCCTAGTGGAGGGGAGCCCTAGTGGAGTGGAGCCCTAGTGGAGGGGAGCCCTAGTGGAGTGGAGCCCTAGTGGAGGGGAGCCTTAGTGGAGTGGAGCCCTAGTGGAGCCCTAGTGGAGGGGAGCCCTAGTGGATAGGAACCTTAGCCATGATTAGTTAATGAGCCCTAGTGGAGGGGAGCCCTAGTGGAGCCCTAGTGGAGGGGAGCCCTAGTGGAGGGGAGCCCGAGTGGAGTGGAGCCCTAGTGGAGCCCTAGTGGAGGGGAGCCCTAGTGGATAGGAACCTTAGCCATGATTAGTTAATGAGCCCTAGTGGAGGGGAGCCCTAGTGGAGCCCTAGTGGAGGGGAGCCCTAGTGGAGGGGAGCCTTAGTGGAGTGGAGCCCTAGTGGAGCCCTAGTGGAGGGGAGCCCTAGTGGATAGGAACCTTAGCCATGATTAGTTAATGAGCCCTAGTGGAGGGGAGCCCTAGTGGAGCCCTAGTGGAGGGGAGCCCTAGTGGAGGGGAGCCTTAGTGGAGTGGAGCCCTAGTGGAGCCCTAGTGGAGGGGAGCCCTAGTGGATAGGAACCTTAGCCATGATTAGTTAATGAGCCCTAGTGGAGGGGAGCCCTAGTGGAGGGGAGCCCTAGTGGAGTGGAGCCCTAGTGGAGCCCTAGTGGAGGGGAGCCCTAGTGGATAGGAACCTTAGCCATGATTAGTTAATGAGCCCTAGTGGAGGGGAGCCCTAGTGGAGCCCTAGTGGAGGGGAGCCCTAGTGGAGCCCTAGTGGAGGGGAGCCCTAGTGGAGCCCTAGTGGAGGGGAGCCTTCGTCATTATTAGTTAAGAAGCCCTAGTGGAGGGGAGCCTTCGTCATCATTAGTTAAGGAGCCCTATTGGAGGGGAGCCCTAGTGGAGTGGAGTCTTAGTGTAGGGGAGCCTTAGTGGAGGGGAACCCTACTGGAGGGGAACCTTAGTGGAGGTGAGCCTTCGTCCTCATTAGTTAAGGAGCCTTAGTGGACTGGAGTCCTAGTGGAGCACTAGTGAAGGGGAGCCCCACTGGAGTGGAGCCTTCGTCATGATTAGTTAACGAGCCCTTGTGGAGGGGAGCCTTGATCACGATTAGTTAACGAGCCCTAGTGGAGGGGAGCCTTCGTCATCATTAGTTAAGGAGCCCTAGTGGAGTGGAGCCCTAGTGGAGTGGAGCCCTAGTGGAATGGAGTCCTAGTGGAGCCCTAGTGGAGGGGAGCCTTAGTGGAGTGGAGCCCTAGTGGAGGGGAGCCCTAGTGGAGGGGAGCCCTAGTGGAGTCCTAGTGGAGGGGAGCCCTAGTGGAGGGGAGCCCTAGTGGAGGGGAGCCCTAGTGGAGGTGAGCCTTAGTGGAGGGGAGCCTTAGTGGAGGGGAGCCCTAGTGGAGGGGATTCCTAGTAGAGCCCTAGTGGAGGGGAGCCCTAGTGTTAAGGAAGTTGTTCAGTTAGTTACAGGTGTTTAAATAATGCTGGAGCAGAAGGGGTGCCAGGTTAATTAGATTGAATGTAAAAAATCTATAATAATATTCATCGACATTATGTGCACCGAAATCAGTTAGATTATAGCAATAAAAACGCCATGACGTAAGAAATGAATACGTATTTTAATATATATGTATTTCCATAGAGAGCGAGTAGGGCCTCAGATACGAACACAGAAGGAATGATCAATCAATATATTTATTGACCCAATTGGGAAATGTGTACTGAAGTCAAGGTTACAACATTAAAAACAACAACCATACAGATATACACAAGATAAATAATGGGATCAGTACTTTTCTTATGAGGACTAGTGCAGTTTTTCCAAATCAAATCAAATGCTATTGGTCACATA
The DNA here is from genome assembly GCF_057628025.1 of Oncorhynchus mykiss. Lineage (NCBI taxonomy): Eukaryota > Metazoa > Chordata > Actinopteri > Salmoniformes > Salmonidae > Oncorhynchus > Oncorhynchus mykiss. The sequence continues at coordinate 39,120,453 of NC_143049.1, read as the reverse complement.
CTGAGCAGATGTTATTGGTCACAGACACATATTTATCAGATGTTATTGCGGGTTGTAGTGAAATGCTTGTGTTCCTAGCTCCAACAGTAATATCTAACTAAATGCTTGTGTTCCTAGCTCCAACAGTAATATCTAACTAAATGCTTGTGTTCCTAGCTCCAACAGTAATATCTAACTAAATGCTTGCGTTCCTAGCTCCAACAGTAATATCTAACTAAATGCTTGTGTTCCTAGCTCCAACAGTAATATCTAACTAAATGCTTGTGTTCCTAGCTCCAACAGTAATATCTAACTAAATGCTTGTGTTCCTAGCTCCAACAGTAACATCTAACTAAATGCTTGTGTTCCTAGCTCCAACAGTAATATCTAACTAAATGCTTGTGTTCCTAGCTCCAACAGTAATATCTAACTAAATGCTTGTGTTCCTAGCTCCAACAGTAATATCTAACTAAATGCTTGTGTTCCTAGCTCCAACAGTAACATCTAACTAAATGCTTGTGTTCCTAGCTCCAACAGTAATATCTAACTAAATGCTTGTGTTCCTAGCTCCAACAGTAATATCTAACTAAATGCTTGTGTTCCTAGCTCCAACAGTAATATCTAACTAAATGCTTGTGTTCCTAGATCCAACAGTAATATCTAACTAAATGCTTGTGTTCCTAGCTCCAACAGTAATATCTAACTAAATGCTTGTGTTCCTAGCTCCAACAGTAATATCTAACTAAATGCTTGTGTTCCTAGCCTCAACAGTAATATCTAACTAAATGCTTGTGTTCCTAGCTCCAACAGTAATATCTAACTATGTGCTTGTGTTCCTAGCTCCAACAGTAATATCTAACTATGTGCTTGTGTTCCTAGCTCCAACAGTAATAACTAACTAAATGCTTGTGTTCCTAGCTCCAACAGTAACATCTAACTAAATGCTTGTGTTCCTAGCTCCAACAGTAATATCTAACTAAATGCTTGTGTTCCTAGCTCCAACAGTAATATCTAACTAAATGCTTGTGTTCCTAGCTCCAACAGTAATATCTAACTAAATGCTTGTGTTCCTAGATCCAACAGTAATATCTAACTAAATGCTTGTGTTCCTAGCTCCAACAGTAATATCTAACTAAATGCTTGTGTTCCTAGCTCCAACAGTAATATCTAACTAAATGCTTGTGTTCCTAGCCTCAACAGTAATATCTAACTAAATGCTTGTGTTCCTAGCTCCAACAGTAATATCTAACTATGTGCTTGTGTTCCTAGCTCCAACAGTAATATCTAACTATGTGCTTGTGTTCCTAGCTCCAACAGTAATATCTAACTAAATGCTTGTGTTCCTAGCTCCAACAGTAATATCTAACTAAATGCTTGTGTTCCTAGCTCCAACAGTAACATCTAACTAAATGCTTGTGTTCCTAGCTCCAACAGTAATATCTAACTAAATGCTTGTGTTCCTAGCTCCAACAGTAATATCTAACTAAATGCTTGTGTTCCTAGCTCCAACAATAATATCTAACTAAACGCTTGTGTTCCTAGCTCCAACAGTAACATCTAACTAAATGCTTGCGTTCCTAGCTCCAACAGTAATATCTAACTAAATGCTTGTGTTCCTAGCTCCAACAGTAACATCTAACTAAATGCTTGTGTTCCTAGCTCCAACAGTAACATCTAACTAAATGCTTGCGTTCCTAGCTCCAACAGTAATATCTAACTAAATGCTTGTGTTCCTAGCTCCAACAGCGCAGTAGAGTCTAACAATTCACAACAATACACACAAATCTAAAAGTAAAAGAATGGAATAAGAAATATATAAATATTAGGATGAGCAATGTCGGAGTAGCATTGACTAGAATACAGTAGAATACAGTAGATACAGAAGAATACAGTAGAATACAGTAGATACAGTAGAATACAGTAGAATACAGTAGATACAGAAGAATACAGTTGAATACAGTAGATACAGTAGAATACAGTAGAATAGAGTGGATACAATAGAATACAGTAGAATATAGTAGATACAGTAGAATACTGTAGAATACAGTAGAATACAGTAGAATACAGTAGAATAGAGTAGAATAGAGTAGATACAGTAGATTACAGTAGAATACAGTAGATACAGTAGAATAGAGTAGAATAGAGTAGATACAGAAGAATACAGTAGAATACAGTAGAATACAGTAAAATAGAGTAGATAAAGAAGAATACAGTAGAATACAGTAGATACAGTAGAATACAGTAGAATAGAGTAGATACAGTAGAATACAGTGCATTTTACTGTATTTGAACCCCTTCCCTTTTTCCACATTTTGTTACTTTGCAGCCTTATTTTAAAATTGATTAAATATATATATTTTTCTCATCAAACTACACGCAAATCCCGAATTTGACATTTTTGCAAATGTAATAAAATAAATATATATATATATATATATATATATATATATATATATATATATATATATGCACCTTAGTTATATAAGTATTCAGACCCTTTACTATGAAACTCGAAATTGAGCTCAGGTGCATCCTGTTTCCATTGATCATCCTTGATGTTTCTACTACTTGACTGGAGTCCACCTGTGGCAAATTCAATTGATTGGACATGATTTGGAAAGGCACACACCTGTCTATATAAGGTCCCACAGTTGACAGTCCATGTCAGAGCAAAAACCAAGCCATGAGGTTGAAGAAATTGTCCGTAGAACTCTGAGACAGGATTGTGTCGAGTCACAGATCTGGGGAAGGGAACAAGTGTGTGGCCACTTTCGTTTGTTTCCCACCTCTTCCATTAAAGGATGTTGCGTTGCTTCGTTGCGGCAAAACCACTTGTGGTTATTGTAAAGAAGACAACATCTAATGTTGGCTACAAATTTGGCTTTCCGAACAAATCCTACCATTACAAAATAAAACAGGTTTTCGGATGCTATGATGAGATTCAAATGGTGAGATTAATTGCTACCACTTTTTACGGCTTGATTATGTGTGCCTGCGTCGGCACACAGCTATATCGCCATGCATGCATCCAATTGATTTAGTCAGAAAACTCCACCTTATTCTCACATATTTTACAACTTAATAATCATTTGAAAATCAATGATTGGGTAAGGCCTAATAAATTAAGTGGTAATGGCCTACTTTTGACACTTTATTGCCTGCTTCACTAGGGCTCCACTCCACTAGGGCTCCACTCCACTAGGGCTCCACTAGGGCCCCACTCCACTAGGGCTCCACTCCACTAGGGCTCCACTGCACTATTGCTCCACTAGGGCTCCACTCCACTAGTGCTCCACTAGGGCTCCACTCCAATTGTCATGTTGTCTTGTCTCTGTCCTTTCCCTTCACCCTGTCTCCCTCTGCTGGTCGTTGTTATGTTACCTTTTCTCCCCCTCTTTTCCCCAGCTGTGCCTTGTCTCCTCCTAATTACCCATTCACCCCGTTCCCCACCTGTTCCCTTTTTCCCTCTGATTAGGTCCCTATATCTGTCTCTGTTTCTGCTCCTGTCCTTGTCGGATTCTTGTTTGTTTGTTTATGTGTCTCATGCCTGAACCAGACTATCATCGTGTGTGCTGCAACCTTGTCCTGTCCTGTCGGAATCTACCTGTCCATCTGAGCCCACGTATGTTCGTCATTAAAGTACTCTGTTTGTTAATTCGCTTTTGGGTCCTCATTCACGCACCATAACAGAAGAATCCGACCAAGAATGGACCCAGCGACTTCGGATCCTCTCCACTCAGCCGTCGAGATCCAGGGAGCGATGCTAGGCAGACACAAGCAGGAATTGTCTGCTGCTCGACATGCCGTTGAGACCCTGGCCACCCAAGTCTCCAACCTCACAGAACAGGTTCACCATCTCCGCCTCGATCCACCGGCCACTTCCAGGGCTTTCGAATCTCCGGAGCCCAGAATCAATAACCCGCCGTGTTACTCTGGGGAGCCCACTGAATGCCGCTCGTTCCTCACCCAGTGTGATATTGTGTTTTCTCTCCAGCCCAACACTTACTCCAGGAGCACTGCTCGTGTCGCCTACGTCATATCTCTCCTTATTGGACGGGCTCGTGAGTGGGGCACGGCAATCTGGGAGGCAAGGGCTGAGTGTATTAACCAGTATCAAGACTTTAAGGAGGAGATGATACGGGTTTTTGATCGATCTGTTTTTGGGGAGGAGGCTTCCAGGGCCCTGTCTTCCCTATGTCAAGGCAATCGATCCATAACAGACTACTCTATTGAGTTTCGCACTCTTGCTGTCTCCAGTGGCTGGAACGAGCCGGCCTTGCTCGCTCGTCTTCTGGAGGGTTTCCGCGCAGAGGTAAAGGATGAGATTCTCTCCCGGGAGGTTCCTTCCAGCGTGGATTCCTTGATTGAACTCGCTATTCGCATTGAGCGACGGGTTGATCTTCGTCACCGAGCTCGTGGAAAGGAGCTCGCGCTCTCCGTCGCCTCCCTCTCCGCATCACTACCATCTTCCTCTGCCGGCTCGGGTGCTGAGCCCATGCAGCTGGGAGGTATCCGCATCTCGACTAAGGAGAGGGAACGGAGAATCACCAACCGCCTCTGTCTCTATTGCGGTTCCGCTGGTCATTTTGCCACTTCATGTCCAGTAAAAGGCCAGAGCTCGTCAGTAAGCGGAGGGCTACTGGTGAGCGCTACTACTCCTGTCTCTCCTTCAAGATCCTGCACTACCTTGTCGGTCCATCTACGCTGGACCGGTTCGTCAGCTTCCTGCAGTGCCTTAATAGACTCTGGGGCGGAGGGCTGTTTTATGGACGAGACCTGGGCTCGGGAACATGACATTCCTCTCAGACAGTTAAAGGAGCCCACGGCCTTGTTCGCCCTGGATGGTAGTCCTCTCCCCAGGATTCAGCGTGAGACGCTACCTTTAACCCTCACTGTTTCTGGTAATCATAGTGAAACCATTTCTTTTTTAATTTTTCGTTCACCTTTTACACCTGTTGTTTTGGGCCATCCCTGGCTAGTTTGTCATAATCCTTCCATTAATTGGTCTAGTAATTCTATCCTCTCCTGGAACGTCTCTTGTCATGTGAAATGTTTAATGTCTGCTATCCCTCCTGTTTCCTCTGTCTCTTCTTCACAGGAGGAGCCTGGTGATTTGACAGGGGTGCCGGAGGAATATCACGATCTGCGCACGGTGTTCAGTCGGTCCAGGGCCACCTCTCTTCCTCCACACCGGTCGTATGATTGTAGTATTGATCTCCTTCCGGGAACCACCCCCCCCCGGGGTAGACTATACTCTCTGTCGGCTCCCGAACGTAAGGCTCTCGAAGATTATTTGTCTGTAGCTCTTGACGCCGGTACCATAGTCCCCTCCTCCTCTCCCGCCGGAGCGGGGTTTTTTTTTGTCAAGAAGAAGGACGGGTCTCTGCGCCCCTGCATAGATTATCGAGGGCTGAATGACATAACAGTGAAGAATCGTTATCCGCTTCCTCTTATGTCTTCAGCCTTCGAGATCCTGCAGGGAGCCAGGTTTTTCACTAAGTTGGACCTTCGTAACGCTTACCATCTCGTGCGCATCAGGGAGGGGGACGAGTGGAAGACGGCGTTTAACACTCCGTTAGGGCACTTTGAATACCGGGTTCTTCCTTTCGGCCTCGCTAACGCTCCAGCTGTCTTTCAGGCATTAGTCAATGATGTCCTGAGAGACATGCTGAACATCTTTGTTTTCGTTTACCTTGACGATATCCTGATTTTTTCACCGTCACTCCAGATTCATGTTCAGCACGTTCGACGTGTCCTCCAGCGCCTTTTAGAGAATTGTCTTTTCGTGAAGGCTGAGAAGTGCACTTTTCATGCCTCCTCCGTCACATTTCTCGGTTCTGTTATTTCCGCTGAAGGCATTAAGATGGATCCCGCTAAGGTCCAAGCTGTCATTGATTGGCCCGTCCCTAAGTCACGCGTCGAGCTGCAGCGCTTTCTCGGCTTCGCGAACTTCTATCGTCGTTTCATCCGTAATTTCGGTCAGGTGGCAGCTCCTCTCACAGCCCTTACTTCTGTCAAGACGTGCTTTAAGTGGTCCGTTTCCGCCCAGGGAGCTTTTGATCTCCTCAAGAATCGTTTTACATCCGCTCCTATCCTTGTTACACCTGACGTCTCTAGACAGTTCGTTGTCGAGGTTGACGCGTCAGAGGTGGGAGTGGGAGCCATCCTTTCTCAGCGCTCCCTCTCTGACGACAAGGTCCACCCATGCGCGTATTTTTCTCATCGCCTGTCGCCGTCGGAACGTAACTATGATGTGGGTAACCGCGAACTGCTCGCCATCCGGTTAGCCCTAGGCGAATGGCGACAGTGGTTGGAGGGGGCGACCGTTCCTTTTGTCGTTTGGACTGACCATAGGAACCTTGAGTACATCCGTTCTGCCAAACGACTTAATGCGCGTCAGGCGCGTTGGGCGCTGTTTTTCGCTCGTTTCGAGTTCGTGATTTCTTATCGTCCGGGCTCTAAGAACACCAAGCCTGATGCTTTGTCTCGTCTCTTCAGTTCTTCAGTAGCCTCCACTGACCCCGAGGGGATTCTCCCTGAGGGGCGTGTTGTCGGGTTGACTGTCTGGGGAATTGAGAGGCAGGTAAAGCAAGCACTCACTCAAACTCCGTCGCCGCGCGCTTGTCCTAGGAACCTTCTTTTCGTTCCCGTTCCTACTCGTCTGGCCGTTCTTCAGTGGGCTCACTCTGCCAAGTTAGCCGGTCACCCTGGCGTTCGGGGTACGCTTGCTTCCATTCGCCAGCGTTTCTGGTGGCCCACCCGGGAGCATGACACGCGTCGTTTCGTGGCTGCTTGTTCGGTCTGCGCGCAGACTAAGTCCGGTAACTCTCCTCCTGCCGGCCGTCTCAGGCCGCTTCCTATTCCCTCTCGACCGTGGTCTCACATCGCCTTAGATTTTGTCACCGGACTGCCTTCGTCAGCGGGGAAGACTGTTATTCTTACGGTTGTCGATAGGTTCTCTAAGGCGGCTCATTTCATTCCCCTTGCTAAGCTTCCTTCTGCTAAAGAGACGGCACAAATCATCATCGAGAATGTTTTCAGAATTCATGGCCTTCCGTCAGACGTCGTTTCGGACAGAGGTCCGCAATTCACGTCTCAATTTTGGAGGGAGTTTTGCCGTTTGATTGGGGCTTCCGTCAGTCTCTCTTCCGGCTTTCACCCCCAGTCTAACGGTCAAGCAGAACGGGCCAATCAGACTATTGGTCGCATCTTACGCAGTCTTTCTTTTCGCAACCCTGCGTCTTGGTCAGAACAGCTCCCCTGGGCAGAATACGCCCACAACTCGCTTCCTTCGTCTGCGACCGGGCTATCTCCTTTTCAGAGTAGCCTCGGGTACCAGCCTCCGTTGTTCTCATCTCAGTTCGCCGAGTCCAGCGTCCCCTCCGCTCAGGCTTTTGTCCAACGTTGCGAGCGCACCTGGAAGAGGGTCAGGTCTGCACTTTGCCGTTATAGGGCGCAGACTGTGAGAGCTGCTAATAAGCGTAGAACGAAGAGCCCTAGATATTGTCGCGGTCAGAGAGTTTGGCTCTCCACTCAGAACCTTCCCCTTAAGACGGCTTCTCGCAAGTTGACCCCGCGGTTCATTGGTCCATTCCGTATCTCTCAAATCATTAACCCTGTCGCAGTGCGACTTCTTCTGCCGCGATATCTTCGTCGCGTCCACCCGGTCTTCCATGTCTCCTGTGTCAAGCCCGTTCTTCGCGCCCCCGCTCGTCTTCCCCCCCCCCCCCCCATCCTTGTCGAGGGCGCACCCATCTACAGGGTCCGTAGGATTTTGGACATGCGTCCTCGGGGCCGTGGTCATCAGTACCTAGTAGATTGGGAGGGGTACGGTCCTGAGGAGAGGAGTTGGGTTCCCTCTCGGGACGTGCTGGACCGTGCGCTGATCGATGATTTCCTCCGTTGCCGCCAGGCTTCCTCCTCGAGTGCGCCAGGAGGCGCTCGGTGAGTGGGGGGGTACTGTCATGTTGTCTT